>NC_085992.1:3506467-3711467 GCF_030014385.1 Trichomycterus rosablanca | reverse complement strand
GAGTAACTACCGTTCCTGTCATGAATGTAACCAAAGTGTAAAACATGACGTTAAAATCCTAATAAACAAACAAACAAACTTTCCTTCATTTCTTCCTTTCTTCCAGTTCTCAGGGTTTACGTGTCTAAAGCTTTAATGTGTCTTGATAAAACCAGGCCAGGTGATAACTGCACTCCTTGCTTTTGTACATTAGAAGGTAAAACGAACACTTTGCTTTGAGATGCAGTGAATTCCTGCAGCATATTAAAGAAAGATCGGGGTAAAACAGAGGGAGGAGCTCTGAGGTCGTTCAGACTCATAAAAATCAAAAAGAGAAAAAGAATCTTCACTTTTAGTTTTATTTAGGATGAATCTGGAGCTCAGTAAATAGACTCAGACTATACCAGGCTTCTTACAGAGTGTAGGAGGGTGCTCAGGTGATGCAGTGCTAAAAACATGCTAGCTCTGCGCCTAAACGGACATAATCGGCCTGTCCGGGGGAGAGAGGGACGGATGGAGGGGATTTCTTATAACTGCTGTAAATATGAGCTCTGCTGGCTTATCAAGGGCGATGCACAGAGACAGAGATAACAGGGATCAGTGTGTGCCTCTCCATGCGCTATATGGATCTCTATATTAACCCAGCTAGTGCAGGTGAAAAGAAGCGGTCAGCTATTGCACACGTGTCAAAGGATCATGTTTGTTCCTCATTTTTTTGTTAGAACAGTTGCGCGTCAGACGCTCCCTCGTTATTCAGTCAGATTATCACTCAGAATTAAGGCGCCTCAGTGGAAGCAATTTAAGGAATCATTCATACCGTCAGTCCCTCCCTTCCACTGTCATCAGAAAATCAGTAGTCAGAACCCTTATTTATTTATTTATTTTTTTATTTTTTTATTATCCTTCCATTTTTTTTTTTATTTAGTATCCTTCCTTTTATTTATTTATTTATTATCATTCCATTTATTTATTTATTAATTATCCTTGGTTTTTTTTTTGGTTTTTTTTATTATCCTTCTATTTATTTATTATCCTTATTTTTATTTATTTATTTAGTATCCTTATTTTTATTTATTTATTTATTATCCTTCTATTTATTTATTATCCTTATTTTTATTTATTTATTTACTATCCTTCTATTTATTTATTATCCTTATATTTATTTAATATCTTTCTTTTATTTATTTATTTACTATCCTTCTTTTTATTTATTTAGTCCTTTTATTTATTTATTTACTTATTTATTATCCTTATATTTATTTATCTATTTATTCTTTTATTTATTTACCTTCCTTTTTACCTGAATTTTTTCTTCTTTCTTTAAAGTTTATTTATTATCCTTCTTTTTATTTATTTATTTAAGAATTTAGACATGCCCTCTTCTCGGGAGTGTAGGACGACGTAAAATGCATCTATGTAGAGAGATCACTAGTTTTTCAGACAGACCCATGGTCAGCGACTCTTCTCGGTCAAGGCAGGGGTGGTTCAAGCTGCAAAAGTATTATATTGAGGTAAAAGTAAGTAAATAAATAAGGAACTTTGTCCAGAACATGATGCACATGGGGTTTTATTTATGTTCAGATTGCTGCACAGTGAAGTTTTCTTCTGAATGAAGTGTCCCGTTAGCTTTCGTCTGTTTCAGTGATTTTTTCATCTCCAGCTCTGATTGTCAGCTACTTCGGAACAGCAGGACTCGGTATTTTAACTCAGACCATCAAAGCGTTCGTTCTGTTTTTCTGCACTTTAATAAAGCGAGTCTGAAGCCATCGACACTTTCACCGAGTTTCTGCTCGTTTACTGAATGGAAAATGGATCACGCTGGGATTTGCTTGGTGAGTGTGCGGCTTTCTGAGTGTGTAGTCAAGAGGCAGATAAATATAGTGAGAAAATGTTCAGACGGGAACAGTGGACCCCTCATGGCTCCAAGTCCACAATTTTATTTATAAATTTTTCTCCCAGTTTAGCAAAGCCAATATACTGTATATTCTACTGCTGGGGACCGTAATAGCGTCCAAGGAGGGTATATTTGTCAGAAAAATGCTCCCTCCAACATGTGTGCAGTCCACCAACCCCTTCTTATTTGCCCATACTAAAGGCCAGTCTCCCACAGGGAGAGTCACACACTGATCTCCACGTTCCTCCACCTCTGTACAGGCACCTCAGGGTACTAACAGCAGTGTCGAAGACCCCGTCCCCTTTTTAGTCCCATCGTTTCCCACCCTGCAGACTAGAGGCCAGTTTTGTCTGCTGCAGGCACTCCCAATTGTGCCAGCTAGGGGGCGCCCAGCCGACCGATAGCAGAGCCAAGATCCAGAACCTGTATGCCCCTGAAATCAGGTTAGTTGTAAAAAACAATCATCAGCAAGTAGTGTTGGTGTAAAGTTCTGATATTAGCATGCCTTTGGTATTCAGAATAATTGAATAAGCCAGTGGTAACTCTGTGGTTAGGGTACTGGATTAGTAATCAAAAGGTCATTAGGTCGAACCTCACCATTACCAAGTTGCTTTTGCCCTCAGTTGTTTGAATTTTATGCATTTTTTTATATCTGTATAAACCGTCACCTTTTATTTATTCTTGCATAAAAACTGCAGTGAAAAATATCAATATGTGGTTAGAAAACTTCATTTCTGTGCTCTGATGATCTATCGATTTTCCTCGACTCTACGTTCATTGGTTCATCTCCTCAATGAGATAAAACAGAGCTGATAACATCTGAATTCTCCATCGAGCACCAACCTTATCTCCTCCACCAGAGAAACAGGCTTAAGGTGCAGACGCTTTCCTTTATTTTATTTATTCTTGTGACCTCTTGAAGGACTTCACTTTTCCACTTAGCAGCACTTTTCCAACTTAGAGGTCTTCAGGTCTGCAATCGGGGATTAATATTAAAGCACGGTGGATCAGGTACTGGACCAGTTATCAGAAGATCATTGATTGACGCTCTACACCATGTTGGTGCTGTTGGTCTCCTGAGTGAGCGTGAACTCTCATTTGCTAGTGTTATATTAGATCACAGTTCTAAGCTGTTGTAAATGTAAAACAGGTGCTGCCTGGATCACAGATCTAAAAAACTCAACCCTCGAGACTGAAGCTCTTTCATCGCTGCAAAGCTAAACACAATCACAGACCAAAATATCTTCTCATAACAAAACCGGCAACCTTCTGATTACCAGTCCAGTACCTTGTACAGTAGTTAGCTGATACTTTTATCCAAAGCGACTTACAATTGTGGTCACTTACAGTGCAAGCAATTGAGGCCTAAGGATCTTGCTCAGGGGTCCAACAATGGCAACATGCTGTTGGTGAGGCTTGAACCAGCAACCTTCTGCATAGATAGATAGATAGATGAATAGACAGACAGACAGACAGACAGACAGACAGAACCAGCCACCTTCTGATTAGAAGTCCGCTGAGCTCCCACTGCAGAGATAGATAGACAGACAGACAGGCAGACAGACAAAAACCAGCCACCTTCTTATTAGAAGTCCGCTGAGCTCCCACTGCAGAGATAGATAGACAGACAGACAGGCAGACAGACAAAAACCAGCCACCTTCTTATTAGAAGTCCGCTGAGCTACAGACAGACAGACAGACGACAGACAGACAGACAGACAGGTAGATAGATAGATAGATAGATAGATAGATAGATAGATAGATAGATAGATAGATAGATAGATAGATAGATAGATAGATAGATAGATAGACATACTGCTTCAGCAGTAATGTGGTCACTGTTCCTGACCGTAGTGGACTCCATAGATGGAGCTGAGCCGTAAAGCAAAGCTATCAGTTTACCAGTCGATCTACATCCCCACTCTCACCTTTCTTTATTGATTGATTGATCTGTTGATTGATTGGTTGAGGTTCACTTCTCTTTAGCACCGCCTGTCTGGATTTTAATCAAACGTAGCATGTCGTGTGTCCTCTAGAGTTAATATTTTCCATTAAATGTTGGTTCTTTGGAGCAGTAGCTTTTGTTTGGCTTCAAAAGTGGATGTGTGATCATGAATGCTTTGTCTTCTCTAGTAATATTTAGACAGGTGAATAATTCATGAGTCTGAAAGGTTTCCATCTCACACATGTTGTCAGAGTCTCACGGAACAAAGCTTTAGATTATCAGCCAGGACGTTTCAGTCAATTCAGTTTATATTTAACATTTCCATGTGTGTACTCTATACGGCAGAGAATATGTGACGTTAAATACTTGTGGTACCACAGATACTGCAGGAGGTTTGAACTGTGTGTATTTACCTACATCTGCCCGTCGAGTCGGGCAGCACACCCGTTCACCTCACTATCACTGCAATCCATTTCAACATTTTTTAGGTTCTACCAGGCAACAAACAGCATTTCTTGGTATTCTCTGTATTTCTCAGTATTTCTAAGGATACGATGAGCTGATAAATGAGAACTGACCTTTACAGCAACCAGCAGATAAACAACTGAACCTACAAAAGCAAACCGAAGAGCTTCAGAGTGCGTCATCCAGTTTTCTTTCACCTAAAGAACTACCGATGAATCCAGCCGTCAATCAAGCCGAGAAAACTTTCATCAGAGTGATGGGGGATGAATATTTATGAGGGAAGACAGACGCTGGTCAGTAACGTCGATCTGCATGTAGGAAACATAAGTCTGTTTCATCAGGAGCTGAACCATCTATCATCATCCGTCCGTACGGCCTATATTACACAACAGTGTTATGAACCAATAAAAAGAAGACACAAGATTCGATGCACACTGGATTCATTCATTCATTCATTTATTGTCTGTTTTAGCACAGCTCTATCCTATAGATATTTCAATAATGTTGTATTTTGTAGGTGTAATTGCACAAAAGAAAGAATACTTTACTGAGCCGAGTTCCTTCTTCTCTCTCACTCACTGTCCCCTCTGTCTGATACACAGTGACACCTACTGGCAGGAGTAATTATACAACACAATAAATAGTAACAGATTTGTTCATTTTCTCACCACTACGCTTTCTCTGCACCTTCTTTGAGGCCATTTTAATATAGAATTTTACAAAATATAAAGAAAACAGCGGAAAAACACTGTCCGCTGTCCGAATGTTCGCTCACTGTATATATATATATATATATATAGAGAGAGAGAGAGAGAGAGAGAGAGACAGTCGGGGTGAACTTGTTTGTGATGTCACATGTTTCGCGAATTTCGGTTCGTAATCGTTGAAAAAGTTAAAAAAGATTGTTCGTAACCCAAAATGTTCATATGGTAAACCATTCGTAACTCAAGGGTCGACAGGTCCAACAAACCTGACCGCACGTCTTTGTAATGTGGGAGGAAACCGGAGTAAGTATTTGCACGCATGTGCTGTACACTGGTACCTTGTAACTCAACGTCCCCTAAACACAAATTTTTAAACTCAACGCCCTTTGTCGAGAAATTTTTACCCTTAAAGTCAACGTGTTCACCTTTTTTTTAAAAAAAACCTCTTTATTTAATTTAAAATTAACAATGAACAGCCGCTTTGTTCAGCGCTTGCAGTAAAACGTCATCAAAGTGCAAATGTGAGATGAATCTGCATTTGTGTGGAATAACCACTGTGTCAGATCCAGTCTGAAAGCTCCACGTGTATCTGTGTTTATCTGGATTCTACTCCCTGTTTCAGTTTTAAACTTGTGTTACAGCTCGAGGTTCTGAGAAATGGTGAGAATCAGAATCAGCTTCTCCCAGAGTCTAAAACGCTTCTGGTAAAAAATAAAGCTTAACGTTAAGTTTTGTGCACCAGCTATTTATTATTATCTGATTTAATTGTATTTCAGTGTTTTTAATTATATTTGTGCTATTTTCAGTGTATAAGTGTCAAAAACAACCCCATTATTTTACATCAGCCTAATATATATGCAGTTCTATGGGACCATGGACGCATTAACAGGTTTCCCAAACATCCTTATGGAAAAAAATACCTTGAAACTCAACGTCTTTAAAACTCGACACCAGTCCCAGAACCAATTAATGTTGAGTTTCAGGGTACCGCTGTAGATGGAAGCCAGAGCTGACCAACATACTGTTAAATGTACGTTATTTATTTATTAGGATTTTAACATCATGTTTTTCACACTGCGGTTACATTCATGACAGGAACGGTAGTTACTGCTTACACAAGATTCATCAGTTCACAAGTTTAATGTCAAACAGTCAGTCATGGACAGTTTTGTATCTCTAGTTCACCTCACTTGCACATATTTGGGCTGTCGGAGGAAACCGGAGCTCCTGGAGGAAACCCACACAGACACGGGAAGAACATGCAAACTCCACACAGAAAGGACCCAGACCGCTCCACCTGGGAATCGAACCCAGGACCTTCTTGCTGTGAGGCGACAGTGCTACCCAGTTTGAGAACTAAGTTAAATAAGATATTGAAACCACTCACTCTCACTCACTTTTCTAACCGCTTATCCAATCAGGGTCGCAGGGGGGTGCTGGAGCCTATCCCAGCTTTTCAATGCACGCAAGGCACACAGTAACACCCTTGACAGGGCGCCAGTCCATCACAGGGCACACACATACACACACCCATTCACTTATAGGGCAATTCAGTGTCTCCAATTAACCTGACTGCATGTTTTTGGACTGTGGGAGGAAACCGGAGCTCCCGGGGGAAACCCACACAGACACGGGAAGAACATGCAAACTCGACACAGAAAGGACCCAGACCGCTCCACCTGGGAATCGAACCCAGGACCTTCTTGCTGTGAGGCGACAGTGCTACCCAGTTTGTGAACTAAAGTACAGTCAGATATCAAAACCAGTAAACGTTTAATGACTGGCGGACTGGAAACCATTAGAGATTAGGAATCTGGGGTAAAATGAGAGCAGAAATGAGAAACCGATGGTGTAGGTTTGTAAGTAGAGCAGTTCTGCAGATCCAGCAGCTGATGGTAAATTTAATGGCTCCAGTCGCATCCAACCGAGCCAATATCACTGCAGCATTCTGCTCCTTTCACAGCTGTCCAGGTCTGATGGGATTGAAGAGTCGTCCGTGCCACCCAGGGACAAAAATACCCTCTAAACCAGCTGTAATTCCATTCTCGCCTAAAAGGAACGGCCATTTCTTCTCCTGTGTCAGTTTTTCTTCTTATTTCCAGGTTTCGGCTTGAAATGCAGACGTGAAAATTGCAGCCACTTTGAGGTTATTACTTCCAAGCACTTAGTCCGAGGATCCTGCAGATCACGACCCCCCGTTCTCTCTCACATGCTCAGTGTGGAGCCTCTTTGCACCATTTACACTGTAAGTGTGAGTCTGTGAGACATTTCTAACCTACTGACTGAAGAAAAGAGACTATGAGAGCTTTATGAGAGTGTGTGGTGTGTGTTCGTACCACTGGAGTGCTATAACATCAGTATCACGCTTTATAGCAGGAGTGGTGTGACGGTCGGTGTAATTAACGTGACTTTTTCTGAACCTGAACTTTTAATTTTCCACCTGGAGCAAACGACTTCTGATCCACGCTCACGTTCACTAATCTGAAGCTCTAATCCCGTAAATCCTGATTAACCTGAAGGATTTAATCACACATGATTGCGTTTGGATACGCCATGGTGGCACAGCAATGTATGTCACGAGGACTTGGGTTTGTTTCTCGTCTCTTGACGCTGTATGTGAAGAGAATGGCATGTTCTGGATTTTCCAGTTTCCTCCAACCTCCCAATTTTCCCCAAGAGTGAGTTATTGAGTGTTATGGGGTGGGTCGCACCTCACCACTGTAGCCCTGCATCTGCCAGAATTGAAAATGTACTCAACGTGCAGGATGTTTAACTGAGGTAGAACGATACAGTACAGTATAGTAGCCACCAACTAAAAAGGGTAACAGGAAAATAAAAGCAGCGGCCAAAATACTGGAACCAAAGTGGCATTTGAAAGATGCAAAAAGTGTCTAGAAAAGGTGTAACGTCCGTCTGGGTGTGTGGGCAGGACGTATGTACAGAAACATCGACATATTTGGTCTTTATTTACAAAAAAACAAGCAACAAGACAGACTATGAACAAAGATAAAGGAGGCCTAAGGGCTTTGCTCAGGGGTCCAACAGTGGCAACTTGCTGTCGAAAAGGCTTGAACCAGCGACCTTCCGATTACAAGTCCAGTATCTTAACCACTGTGCTACCACTGAATTAAATAAGGTACTTCTTACTTTTTCAATTAAAAAGACAGACAGACAGACAGTAGATGATAGACAGACAGATAGTAGATACATAGACAGAAAGACATAGATAGATAGACAGAAATAGATAGACGGACGGACGGACAGACAGACAGATAGTAGATAGATAGATAGATAGACAGACAGATAGATGATAGATAGAAAGATAGCTAGATAGTAGACAGATAGATAAATAGATAGACAGATAGATAGATAGTAGACAGACAGACAGACAGACAGACAGACAGACAGACAGACAGACAGACAGACAGACAGATAGATAGATAGATAGATAGATAGATAGATAGATAGATAGATAGATAGATAAATAGATAGATAGATAGATAGATAGATAGATAGATGATAGATAGATAGACAGATAGATAGTAGACAGACAGATAAATAAATAGATAGACAGTAGACAGACAGATAGACAGACAGACAGGAAGACAGACAAATAGATAGACAGATGGACGGACAGACAGACAGACAGATAGACAGACAGACAGATAGACAAATTTTAAAAAATGAGGAATGAAAGGAAACTCTGAAATGCATGAGCGGCACACCAACCCACCAACCCACCAACTGGCAAAGCTAAAGAGCGGCTCCTTGTGATGCCTAAAGTAGTTCCCAGAAACAGATAAATCATGCTGTCATCACATGTCAGCAGAAAACCAGACCGGACCGAGCCCAGCACCACTGTTTTCACTTCCACCTGGAGTAAACTATCACTTAACGAGGAACAGGAGGCTTTTGCAGAATGACATGATTCCATAACCGAGCCCTGCTGCCTATCTCCAATGGGTTAACGTGTGTGTAATGCTCAACACTGGCATTTGTAGGTGGCACCGAATGCGAAACAGATGGAGCGGGTAGTGAAATAAATAAATGAATGTGTCTAAAGGTGCATTTTATGACGATTATGCCAGTTTCTGCTACCATGTGTAACAGTGTACAGACACACACACACACACACACACACCCACCTCACCAACAGCCAGACCTTCGCCAGAGACGATCCATTATTCATCAGCTGGTTCTGATCTGCGTTTCTGTGGCTTCCATCAGTTACTGAATGTGTGTTTAGGACTGAATTGCTCTGAGAGGAAAATATCAAATCATCCTCATCGTTCTCTTTTCTCTCAAATAAAGTGATTTATAAACGGTTATGAAATGATAATCAAACTCTTCAGTCAGGAAGGTCATTACTGCTGCTATCTGCTTCTTGTTTAAATCTGGAGATTCTCTCTCTCTTGCTCTAATGTGGGATCATAATGATTCCTGATTCCTAACGCTGGAGACGACGGAGTCATAAATTATAAGTGAACAACTTCCTGCAGTAGACATGTGTGTGTGTGTGTGTGTGTGTGTGTTTGTGTGTGTTCACCCACATATATGGGAGATATTCTGGGTTTAAAGAGATTACTGGATAAAACATCATAAATATTTATTATTTTATTCATTATTAATAAGCAGTTTGTCCAGATTGGGTTCACTTCTGAACACTGGGCACAATGTAGGAATCCAGGTCAATGAGACGTCCAGCAAGCTCATGGTCAGGCGTCCGAATACTTTTGGCCACATAGTGTATATAGTGAAATGAAACTGTCTGGCTGGTCAAGTGAGTCTACACAGTGCCAAACGACTCCCATCAGAAATTATATATTCATTTATTCTGCGTAATACATATTACATCAGATTTGCTGGCTCCATCTCTCCGCTCCAATCATCCATTTCCATTAAAGATGGATGGCGCTGTTTTGTTGGTAAATAATGCATTAAATGCCAACCAGGCAGCAGAATTATGCTTTTACGCCTTAATGAAGAGAAATCGTGGGCATTAACGTAAAGTTAGTTCCAAATCCTTTAGTTTGCTTCCAGCCTGAACTGTTCAGGGGAAAGATTTTGGATCGTGACTGCAATATTTATGCTCATATAACCACAATAGCTTTAGTAACGTAGGGCTCTGATGATGGGTGATGAGGTCTGGCTCACAGTCTGTGTTCCAGTTTCTAACCCCTAACTCTAACCCTAATCCTAACCCTAATCCTAACTCTAACCCTAATCCTAACTCTAACCACTAACCACTAACCCCAACCCCTAACTCTAACCCTAATCCTAGTCCTAACTGTAACACTAACCCCAACCTCAACCTAACCCTAACCTTAACCTTTACCCTAAATCCTAACCTAACCCCAACCCCTACCTAACCCTAACCCCAACCCTAACTCTAACCCCTAATCCCAACCTTAACCCTAACTCTAACCCCTAAGTTCTAACTATACCCTTAACCCTAATCCTTTATTTTGGAGTGTGACTGCAATATTTACATTTTTACATTAGCATTTACATTTTCGGCATTTAGCAGACACCTTTTATCCAAAGCGACTTACGATACGGTGACAATACATTGTCTAAGCAATTTAGGGTTAAGGGCCTTGCTCAAGGGCCCAACAGTGGCAACCTGGCAGTGGTGGGGCTTGAACCAGCGACCTTTTGGTTGCTAGTTTAGTAGTTTAACCACTAGGCTACAACTGCCCTATTTACACCCACATAACCACAATAGTTTTAGTAACATGATACACTGATAGTGGATGATGGGATCTGGCTCACAGAAGGTGTTCCAGTTTCTTTTAGATGTGCTGAATAGGACTTTGTTTTGGCCGGTCAATTCTTCCAAACCGAACTGAACCATCTGTTTCTCCTCACACCTTGTTTTGTGTACCGGATCATTGTGGTGCTGAATGGACGTTTATAAGCTGCTGTTGAAAAGCTGAAAACACACACATCTCTCAAACAGCTCCGTTTACTGTAGTATTACAGGCCAAAAAAACACTGAACTGAGTAGATCTGCTTTCAGCTACAGAGCACCAGTGAACTGAAATACACCACAGGAAACTCTAAAGATCGCTGGCATCACTGGATCATTTTAAACTCTATTTTAATTATTTTAATGTCTAAATATCTCCATTCAGCCTACAACTGCTATTTTATTTTTTATTATATTTTTCTTTTTTATTGTAACTGTTTGATAATTTGATGTTAATTACTTTTACTGATCTATGTTTTGGATTTTTTTTTCAGTTTTTTTCTTGCTCTACTGTATCTCAGTTGTTAATTTGTACTCACTTTTTAAATAGTTATTATTACACATCATAATTATCATAATTTTATTATATTTTTTATTTGTATACTGCAGTATTACGGGCCAAAAACTGTGTCCACTCACTGTCCACTCTATTAGACACTCCTACCTAGTTGGTCCACCTTGTAGATGTAAAGTCAGAGACGATCGCTCATCTATTGCTGCTGTTTGAGTCGGTCATCTTCTAGACCTTCATCCGTGGTCACAGGACACTGCCCATGGGGTGCTGTTGGCTGAATATTTTTGGTTGGTGGACTATTCTCAGTCCAGCAGTGACAGTGAGGTGTTTAAAAACTCCAGCAGCGCTGCTGTGTCTGATCCACTCATACCAGCACAACACACACTAACACACCACCACCATGTCAGTGTCACTGCAGTGCTGAGAATGATCCACCACCTAGATAATACCTGCTCTGTGGTGGTCCTGTGGAGGTCCTGACCATTGAAGAACAGCATGAAAGGGGGGATTAAAGCATGCAGAGAAACAGATGGACTACAGTCAGTAATTGTAGAACTACAAAGTGCTTCTATATGGTAAGTGGAGCTGATAAAATGAACAATGTGTGCAGAAACAAAGAGGGGGTTTAAATGTTATGGCTGATCAGTGTATATATCGTTTATGCATTTTTTCCCCTTTTTTCTCCAGACTTTTTTTAGCGCGTCCAATTGCACGATTGCATCACGCTTCCTCTACACTAATGCTGACCCCCGCTTTGATTTGAAGAGAACGAAGCTAACCCACGCCCCTCTCCGACACGTGGGCATCAGACATATGCATTTTGTCACCCACACTAGGCGAGTGCATATATGCGAATCAGAGAGACACACCCTGATCCTCACTCTTTTCCCCGCCTCTGTGCAGGCGCCATTAATCAGCCAGCAGAGGTCGTAGTTGCATCAGTCACGAGGAGTCTCTATGCGGCTTATTATAACCCCACCCCTATATGAACAACAGGCCAATCGTTGTTCATGTGGCCGCTCAGCCCAGCCGGATGGCAGAGCTGAGAGTGTTGACTGTTGACTGTTGAATGTTAACTTGTATTATCCATACTTACATTTACATTATTTAGCAGACGCCTTTATCCTAAGTGACCTTACAGTTGTGAGCAATTGAGGGACTTGCTCAAGGGTCCAACAGTGGCAGCTTGGTGGTGATTAGGATTAAACCAATGACTTCTGATTACTAGTCCAGCATACTGTGCTGCCACTGAGATACTTACTGTCTATAGGTTTATATGTGCTGTTGCATGAAACAAATTATATGCCTCCAACTTCAGGCAACAGTTTGGGGAAGGTCCTTTTCTTTTTCATAAAGACTTGGTTTGGCAAGTTTGGTGTTAGTAATGCTAGAGATCTGCACAGAACACATTTGGGATAATTCGGAAGGTTGATTGCAAGCTATTTTAATTAAATGGGCACAGACAAACTCCAAGATCTTGAAGAAAGCCCTCCGAGAAGAGTGGACGCTCCTGTAGGGGCTCAACAAGCGGGGTCAACTTTATATTAATGAACACTGTGTCCTCCACAACAGAATTTTTGTGTCACATCACAACAAATAAACACCAGCCTCCTGTTACGATGGAGAAAGGAGGACTCAAACGCGGAAACTTAAATTAAATAATAATTTATTTATAATAGAAAAATAAACAAAAGGGGAAAAAGGCTTGAAAATAAAAACCAGTCGGGAAGTCCGCTGGTGCCGCCGAAACTGCAGGCAAAGAAAACAACACCAATAACCAAATGACAAAAGAGGACGCGAACCCAGGTCTCCTCAACGAGGGACGGTCGCGTTAACTCCGCGCTATAACGCCGCGGGTAGTTGAGACTGCTAGGGCGCGTTACGGCGCTGTAAAAGAAGGATGCGGAAGAAGAGTTTCCCCGAGTGCTACTAGCTCCCAGATCGGTGGGAAACTAGTACTGTCCGCGATCGGCGAAAGCTCTCCAGAGAACCCCACGGGGGGGAATCGCCGATCTGAAAAGAGAACAGAAAAAATATTAATTTCAAGAGACCCAGCGGGGATTCGAACCAGGGAATGCAGCGCACCCGCCGAACGCTTAACGGCGTCGCCACCCAGTGGTTACTGAATCCGAAGGCTGTCGAACTGACACTAACTCCCGAACCACGGGAGTCTACACACTTTCGTGGTCGACGTGACCTCGCAGGGGGAACACCGCTGGGGAATGACGTTGATCTGAAAAAGAGAGAATAGACTACGTTTTGTTTACCCAGACACAAGTGAGGATTCGAACCGGGGAATACCACGCTCCAGCCGCACGCTT
This sequence comes from Trichomycterus rosablanca, assembly GCF_030014385.1. Classification (NCBI taxonomy): domain Eukaryota; kingdom Metazoa; phylum Chordata; class Actinopteri; order Siluriformes; family Trichomycteridae; genus Trichomycterus; species Trichomycterus rosablanca. The sequence continues at coordinate 3,697,896 of NC_085992.1, read as the reverse complement.
AACAGCGTCGCCACCCAGTGGTAACTGAATCCGATTACTGCCTGGTTAATAGGGGTTGCGGGCAAACCGCTTCCAGCCAGAAGGCTGGTAGCGTAGCAGCATTGCTAACGCTGACCGATAAACAAAAGGCAGCGCAATGGCTGCACGGCGTCGCACCACGCTAAATTCTAAGGTGAAAACAAAGAAGTACCTCGACCTTCCAGTCTACACACCCTAATGGCGATGCCACCAGGGGATACCCTCTAAACCCTAGAAAGCGCGGACGAACTGCCACTGACAAACCGGGAAAACAAACAAAAGGTGCGACACCCACCGCTGCGCAGAGCTGGCTTAAATAGCCAACTCAGCAGCTGTGGGTGATCAACCCTAATTGGTCCTCCTGCCACTTAAGGCCTTTGTTTGCCTTGCTCTGTAAGACCTACTTCGCTGGGAACTCGGGGTGCATTCACCAGCTACCGTAGGTCTCCTAATAGAACCCCCTCCTCTAGGGACAGCTCCTGAGGTCCCAAGACCCGCATCACGGTTCCGGCGGAACTCGCGGATCAGTTCAGGGTCCAGGATCTGACGAGCCGGTACCCATGAACGTTCCTCAGGGCCGTAGCCTTCCCAATCCACCAAGTATTGGGTGCTACCCTGAACCTTCCTGCTATCCATCAGACGACGGACAGTGAAGGCAGGGGCACCCTGGATGATACGAGGGGCGGGAGGCTGGGGAGGGGGTGACACTCCCCCGCACATAAATGGTCGGAGCTGGGAGACGTGAAAGGTTGGATGCACTTTCATCTTGGGAGGAAGCTCCAACCTGTAGGTCACCGGATTAATCCGCCTGACCACCTTAAACGGACCAATGTATCTGGGTGCCAGCTTGTGAGGGGCACCTCTGACGGGGAGGTCCCTCGTCGAGACAAGGACACGTTGGCCCGGCCGGAAGGTGAGAGCCGGTTGCCGCCTGCGGTCAGCAGTGCGCTTCATGGAGCGCTGGCTGGCCACAAGTGCCTGCCTTGCTTTGCGCCAGGCGGCGCGGCAGCGGCGGACATGAAGCTGAACAGACGGGACCGCTACTTGCTGCTCCTGCTCGGGAAAGAGCGGAGGAGGGTACCCGAACTGAGCCTCAAACGGTGACATTCCTATCGCCGAGTGATGCAGGGTATTGTGAGCAAATTCCGCCCACAAAAGTTTATCCGACCACGTGGCCGGATTCCCTGCCGTCAGGCATCTAAGCATCTTGCTCAGATCCTGGATAAGCCTTTCCGATTGCCCATTCGACTCGGGGTGATACCCCGAGGATAAGCTGGCCTTGGCGCCAATAAGTTGGCAGAAGGCCCGCCAGCACTGGCTCACAAACTGCGGACCCCGATCAGACACAATGTCTGATGGGACCCCATGCGCTCTCACCACATGTTGCAGGATGATTTGCGCAGTACCCATGGCGGATGGTAGCTTGGGCAGAGGGATAAACAGGCAAGACTTGGTGAACCGGTCGACAATTACCAACACCGCCGTGAACCCTCTAGACTTTGGCAAGCCTGTCACAAAGTCTAGTGCTATATGGGACCACGGTCTTGAAGGTATTGGCAACGGAAGGAGAAGGCCACGAGGACGCTCCCTGGGGCTTTTGTTGAGAGCGCACACAGTGCAGGCACGGACGAAGTCACGTACCTCATTCTCCATCCCCGGCCACCAAAATCTTCGGCGCAGCAAAACCAGGGACTTAGTCACGCCTGGGTGCGCCGCAAAAGGAGAGGCATGCGCCCACTCAAAAACCTGACGGCGTACAGTGGAAGGTACATACAGCCTGTCAGGAGGTCCCCCACCGGGGTCGGGTTCGGCCCTTTGGGCGTCCCGAATGACCTTAGAAATACCCCAGGTGACTGGGGCAGCTATCTGGGTTGAGGGAATCACGGGATCAGGCTCGGTCTCCGGCCTAGTTGGTTCCCATTGTCTAGACAGGGCGTCCGGTTTGACATTTTTGGACCCCGGTCTATAGGACAATGTGAAATGGAACCTACCAAAAAATAAGGACCATCGTGCCTGACGAGAATTCATCCTTTTGACTTGTTGGATGAACGACAAGTTCTTGTGATCAGTCCATACAAGAAAAGGATGTTTAGCTCCCTCAAGCCAGTGTCGCCACTCATCTAGAGCCATTTTAATGGCTAACAGTTCCCTGTCTCCGACCGGGTAATTCCGCTCAGCCGGAGTCAGGCGGTGCGAAAAGAAGGCACACGGATGCAGCTTCTTTCCTGGCCCTACTCTCTGGGACAATATTGTCCCAACCCCAACTTCCGAGGCATCCACTTCGACCACGAATGGCTCCTCAGGGTCAGGCAACTGCAAAATCGGAGCAGTTGTCAAGAGAGATTTCAGCCTCTCAAAGGCTTGTTGGGCCGGCACCGACCACTTAAAAGGCCCTTTGCCAGTAAGGATGGTTAGTGGCGCGGCAATAGTGCTGAAGTTCTTGATAAATCGCCTAAAAAAGTTTGCAAAGCCCAAAAACCTTTGCATTTGGCGAACAGAACTTGGAGTCGGCCAGCTCTCCACAGCTTTAATTTTTGCCGGGTCCATGCGTAGGGCGCCTTGAGACACTATGAACCCCAGGAACGAAACCGATGGGGCGTGAAAGGCGGATTTCTCCAGCTTGATGAAAAGGTGGTGTTCGAGCAAAAGCTGGAGAACTCGCCGGACGTGCCCTATGTGCTCGTCGATGGACCGGCTAAAAATAAGAATATCGTCAAGATAGACATAGACGAACTTATCAAGGGTCTCCCGTAGGACCTCATTGATGAACCTCTGGAAGACTGCGGGGGCATTCATTAACCCAAAGGGCATCACTAGATACTCATAGTGGCCAGTGGGTGTAATGAACGCAGTCTTCCACTCGTCCCCCTGCCTGATCCGGATCAGATTGTACGCGCTGCGTAAATCGAGCTTTGTAAAAATAGATGCTCGCTGAAGAGCTTCAAAAGCCGTGGCCATCAGCGGCAGCGGGTATCGATCCTTGATCGTAATGGCGTTTAGACCGCGATAATCGACACAGGGGCGCAAGGAACCGTCCTTCTTACCAACAAAAAAGAACCCCGCCCCGGCCGGGGAGGAAGAAGGACGAATGAACCCCTGCTTAAGTGCTTCGCGCACATACTCCTCCATGGCGGTCTTCTCCGGACCGGAGAGCGAGAAAAGGCGCCCCCTAGGAGGAGTGGTGCCGGGCAACAAATTTATGGCGCAGTCGTACGGTCTATGGGGGGGCAAGTCCCGCGCCCTGGACTTGCTAAAAACCTCCTGAAGATCATGGTACACAGGAGGAACTGTGGCCAAATCCGGGGTCTCCATTTTTGGTACTGGCGGGTTGAGATTCGCGCCGGCTTGAAGCAAGCATGAATCTCTACACCGTGTTCCCCAAATGAAGATTGATCCGGTGGCCCAGTCGATCTGGGGGTTGTGTCTTTGTAACCACGAAAAACCCAGGACCACCTGGAGGTGAGGGACGTGAGTCACTAAAAAGGTGATCCGTTCCTCGTGGTCCTCCAGACGCAGCGTCAAAGGCTGCGTCCGATGGGTAATCGGGCTACCCGCTACGGCTCGGCCATCAACAGCATGGACCGAGACCGGCTTGGTTAGCGGTTGGACCTCTATCCCCAGCCTGCGTACCAGATTGATATCAATGAAGCTCTCTACTGCTCCCGAATCTACACAAACCCGGAGGTTTGTGTTCCCCGAACCCCAAGACAATTGGGCCGAAAAAAACAGTCCCTGACTAGGGATATTAGTCTGGCCCTCTCTCGACTCCCTAGTTCGAGAGCGGCCCGCTAGTTTAACGGTGGTCGGGGTCTAAAGCGGGTTCCTGATGCCTGAGGGGCGTCAGGTCGTGTCGAGCCCAATTGCATGGGTTCGGGATCGGGATTGGACAGAGAGGAGTTAGGAGGGACAGACGAACGCACGAACGGAGGGCAAGAACCCCGTTCCCGCGCTCGCTGGCGAAGTCGAGTGTCTATAGACGTGGCCAGCGTGTAAAAGACCCTAAGGGTGGCAGGAGGATCCCTCGTGGCCAGCTCGTCCTTAACTCTGCAGGAAAGGCCGCGATGAAAAATGGCGACGAGGGCCCCCTCATCCCAACCACACTCTGCTGCTAGCGTTCGGAACTCGATTACGTAGTCCGCTACTGAGCGACTACCTTGCATGAGTTCGAGCAGGCGTGGACCCGCCTCTCGACCCCCTGCAGGGTGGAAAAACGTCTCCTTTAATGCTTCCTTAAAGGAGCTTTCTGATGAGCATTCGGGGGCATTCTGCTCCCAAAGTGCGGTAGCCCATTCCAGTGCCCTCCCGGTGAGAAGGGAAATGATATAGGCCACCTTCGAACGTTCAGTTGGGTAGCGAGACGGTTGCAGCTCGAATGCTAGCGAGCATTGGAGGAGAAATCCCCGACACTTCTTTGCTTCCCCTGAGTATCTCTCAGGGGGAGGAATAGGTGTGTCCCGGGTGACAGACTCCCCAGCGTGGATCACGGGATTCGGGGTGGCTCCCGAGGTTGGCACGTGTTGGGCGAGCGCGGTTACGCGCTGCGCCAGCTCATTGAGAGCTACCTCGTGCCTGCCCAGCGCCATCCCTTGGTGGCGTAGTGCGTCAGACACAGGGGCGAGTTCCGCTGAGTCCATAACTGGTCGCACCTTTCTGTTACGATGGAGAAAGGAGGACTCAAACGCGGAAACTTAAATTAAATAATAATTTATTTATAATAGAAAAATAAACAAAAGGGGAAAAAGGCTTGAAAATAAAAACCAGTCGGGAAGTCCGCTGGTGCCGCCGAAACTGCAGGCAAAGAAAACAACACCAATAACCAAATGACAAAAGAGGACGCGAACCCAGGTCTCCTCAACGAGGGACGGTCGCGTTAACTCCGCGCTATAACGCCGCGGGTAGTTGAGACTGCTAGGGCGCGTTACGGCGCTGTAAAAGAAGGATGCGGAAGAAGAGTTTCCCCGAGTGCTACTAGCTCCCAGATCGGTGGGAAACTAGTACTGTCCGCGATCGGCGAAAGCTCTCCAGAGAACCCCACGGGGGGGAATCGCCGATCTGAAAAGAGAACAGAAAAAATATTAATTTCAAGAGACCCAGCGGGGATTCGAACCAGGGAATGCAGCGCACCCGCCGAACGCTTAACGGCGTCGCCACCCAGTGGTTACTGAATCCGAAGGCTGTCGAACTGACACTAACTCCCGAACCACGGGAGTCTACACACGTTCGTGGTCGACGTGACCTCGCAGGGGGAACACCGCTGGGGAATGACGTTGATCTGAAAAAGAGAGAATAGACTACGTTTTGTTTACCCAGACACAAGTGAGGATTCGAACCGGGGAATACCACGCTCCAGCCGCACGCTTAACAGCGTCGCCACCCAGTGGTAACTGAATCCGATTACTGCCTGGTTAATAGGGGTTGCGGGCAAACCGCTTCCAGCCAGAAGGCTGGTAGCGTAGCAGCATTGCTAACGCTGACCGATAAACAAAAGGCAGCGCAATGGCTGCACGGCGTCGCACCACGCTAAATTCTAAGGTGAAAACAAAGAAGTACCTCGACCTTCCAGTCTACACACCCTAATGGCGATGCCACCAGGGGATACCCTCTAAACCCTAGAAAGCGCGGACGAACTGCCACTGACAAACCGGGAAAACAAACAAAAGGTGCGACACCCACCGCTGCGCAGAGCTGGCTTAAATAGCCAACTCAGCAGCTGTGGGTGATCAACCCTAATTGGTCCTCCTGCCACTTAAGGCCTTTGTTTGCCTTGCTCTGTAAGACCTACTTCGCTGGGAACTCGGGGTGCATTCACCAGCTACCGTAGGTCTCCTAATACCTCCTTCTCCTCACTGATGCCCTTTCTCTGAATAATCCAGACAACAATCTCAGCACAGCAATCTCAGCTTAATAAACCTCAAGCGTCGGAGCAAACATCATATTTTCAGCGTTGGAGATGCCAGTGTGAGCGCGGCGGTCTCGATGACAAAAACGTACCTAAGCAGACGCTTTCATTCCGTGAAATGAGGACGGAGAAAGAAAATAACTCTGCAATTCAGAGAGTTATAAAGAAGTAGTCGGGCACACGTGTGGTATTTTTTATTTAGGTTTCGTAGAAACAGGAGGAAGAATGCATTGAGGCATGGCAAGGGATTCTGTAACCTGCCTACATATCAAATTTTGATATCTTCATTTAAACCTGAAAAGAACTCATTTTCTCTTTTATATAGAATAAAAACGCTATATAAACAGGTGAGAGTTCTGAATTATATTCTCCAGGCTATTCAGAAGCATTTGAAAATGAATGTACTGTAATAGACGTTTAACTCATTTTAAATACTGGATATTTTTTCAGCACTTGTTCCTAAGTGATGAACTGGAGCTTTTCCAGTGGTTTTCAGTGTTTTCAGGTAGACTCCGGACCCACCACGACCCTGACTAAAATTAAATATGAAAACAGTCCACTATTCTGTCAGGCAGGCAGTAACACTGAGAGTAAAACAGCAGTGTGCTTTACACCAGTTTTTCAAGCCACTAACCCTAACCCTAGTCCTAACTCTAACCCCTAACTCTAACTCCTAACCCTTACCTCTAACCCTAACACTAACTCTAACTCTTAACCCTAACTCTAACCCTAATCTTAGTCCTAACTCTAACCCTAACTCTAATCACTAACTCTAACCCCTGACTCTAACTCTAACCCTAACTCTAATCACTAACTCCAACCCCTAACTCTAACCCCTAACCCTAACCCCTGACTCTAACCCTAATCCTAGTCCTAACTCTAACCTCTAACTTTAATCACTAACCCTAACTTTAACCCTAACTCTAACCCCTAACTCTAATCCTAGTCCTAACGCTAACCCCTAACTCCAACCCTAACTTCAACTCTAACCCTAATCTTAGTCCTAACGCTGACCCCTTACTCTAAACCTAACTTTAACCCTAACTCTAATCACTAACTCTAACCCTAACTCTAACCCTTACACTAACCCTATCTCTAACCCTAATCTTAGTCCTAACTCTAACCCCTAACTCTAATCACTAACCCTTAACCCTAACTCTAACCCTAATTTTAACCCTATCTCTAACCCTAACCCTAACCCTAACTCCAAATCCTAACCAATATTCTTAAACCTAACCCTAGTTCTAACTCTAAACCCTAACGCTAACCCTTAACCCTAACTCTAACCCTAACTCTAACCCTAACATTAACCCCTAACTCTAACCCTAACTTTAGCCCTAACTCTAACCCCTAACACTAACTCTAACCCCTAACTGTATTACACACCCTAGTTGTATTACACAATCTGTCATAATTTTATGTCTATTTCGTAACTGAGCTTTTTTATTTTATTTAATACATTTTCTCACTACATTTTAAATTGTCTTAGCTGATGAATTTTATTTTAACTTTTTTAATCCCTGTGTAAGTTGCTCTGCTACGTTGTGAACGAGGGTCACCGCAGGGTTGCAATATATACAGTGTATCACAAAAGTGAGTACACCCCTCACATTTCTGCAAATATTTTATTATATCTTTTCATGGGACAACACTATAGAAATAAAACTTGGATATAACTTAGAGTAGTCAGTGTACAACTTGTATAGCAGTGTAGATTTACTGTCTTCTGAAAATAACTCAACACACAGCCATTAATGTCTAAATGACTGGCAACATAAGTGAGTACACCCCACAGTGAACATGTCCAAATTGTGCCCAAAGTGTCAATATTTTGTGTGACCACCATTATTATCCAGCACTGCCTTAACCCTCCTGGGCATGGAATTCACCAGAGCTGCACAGGTTGCTACTGGAATCCTCTTCCACTCCTCCATGATGACATCACGGAGCTGGTGGATGTTAGACACCTTGAACTCCTCCACCTTCCACTTGAGGATGCGCCACAGGTGCTCAATTGGGTTTAGTCCATCACCTTTACCTTCAGCTTCCTCAGCAAGGCAGTTGTCATCTTGGAGGTTGTGTTTGGGGTCGTTATCCTGTTGGAAAAGTTTTCGAAGGGAGGGGATCATGCTCTGTTTCAGAATGTCACAGTACATGTTGGAATTCATGTTTCCCTCAATGAACTGCAGCTCCCCAGTGCCAGCAACACTCATGCAGCCCAAGACCATGATGCTACCACCACCATGCTTGACTGTAGGCAAGATACAGTTGTCTTGGTACTTCTCACCAGGGCGCCGCCACACATGCTGGACACCATCTGAGCCAAACAAGTTTATCTTGGTCTCGTCAGACCACAGGGCATTCCAGTAATCCATGTTCTTGGACTGCTTGTCTTCAGCAAACTGTTTGCGGGCTTTCTTGTGCGTCAGCTTCCTTCTGGGATGACGACCATGCAGACCGAGTTGATGCAGTGTGCGGCGTATGGTCTGAGCACTGACAGGCTGACCTCCCACGTCTTCAACCTCTGCAGCAATGCTGGCAGCACTCATGTGTCTATTTTTTAAAGCCAACCTCTGGATATGACGCCGAACACGTGGACTCAACTTCTTTGGTCGACCCTGGCGAAGCCTGTTCCGAGTGGAACCTGTCCTGGAAAACCACCATGCTGTAGCTCAGTTTCAGGGTGTTAGCAGTCTTCTTATAGCCCAGGCCATCTTTGTGGAGAGCAACAATTCTATTTCTCACATCCTCAGAGAGTTCTTTGCCATGAGGTGCCATGTTGAATATCCAGTGGCCAGTATGAGAGAATTGTACCCAAAACACCAAATTTAACAGCCCTGCTCCCCATTTACACCTGGGACCTTGACACATGACACCAGGGAGGGACAACGACACATTTGGGCACAATTTGGACATGTTCACTGTGGGGTGTACTCACTTATGTTGCCAGCTATTTAGACATTAATGGCTGTGTGTTGAGTTATTTTCAGAAGACAGTAAATCTACACTGCTATACAAGTTGTACACTGACTACTCTAAGTTATATCCAAGTTTCATGTCTATAGTGTTGTCCCATGAAAAGATATAATGAAATATTTGCAGAAATGTGAGGGGTGTACTCACTTTTGTGATACACTGTATATGTGTGTTTGTGTGTGTGTGTTTGCCCTGTAATGGACTGGCTAGGCAGGGTGTTTTCTGCCTTTTACCCAAAAATCAGACCCACTGCAACCCTGACCATGATAAAGCAGCGGTTAAACAGACAATAAATGAAGAAATGAATGAAAAATCTGTACATAGTTCATATTTGATGTATTTATTTACTCATTTATTTAATCTGGAGGTGTTTATGATGAAGTAGTGGTGAGAAATTCAGGAATCAGGAACACAGAGACTGTTGGCTGGTTTCGGTGAACATATGAAGGCTGATTTGCGCCAGAGGAGGTGTTACGTCCTGACTGGCGAGGTGTCAGCGCGCCTGCACGTGTTAAATTAGCTGTTTTATTCTGTTCGCCGTGTCAGACTTAGCGAATGAACAGAGTCGACGTGATACAATCCCGCTCGGTACATACGGATACATACGGATACTGTAATTAGAGCGTTCAGGACCCGACCGAAACACAGAAAAACATGCTGGAGCTGGACGCGAGCCTCGTGTTCGGGCATGTGTGTCTCGCAGTAACCTGCATTAAGTGCTGCTGAACATAAAGCATGGGTATTAGGTGCAGCAGTGTTGTTGGGACGCCCCTTCTAATTGTTACATTCATGTGTTTCAGCCACAACGATTGCTAACAGATGTAATAAATCCATTATATAGAGGATATAACATGCTTCCAACGTTGCAGCAACAGTTTAGGGAAGGTTCTTTCCTGTTCCAGTATGACTGTGCGGCCTTCACAGAGCACTGACCTCAGCCCCACTGACCAGCTTTGGAATCAACTAGAACATCAACTGAGACTTTCTTGACCAACATCAGTGCCCAGCCATACAAATGCTGTCATCTTTTGACTGGCACAAATTCCTACAGAAGATTCCTTCTCAAAAGAGTGGCTGGTTTTATAGCTGAAAGTTCACAAATTAGATGTCCAACAAGCTAATGGTCATGTGTCCAAATACTTTTGGCCATATAGTGCATTTTCTTCCTTTAGTATTTATCAGTGGACACATTCTGATCACAAGACACTATTTTTTGGCTACTCCGCTCCCAGCTTTGACATTCTAGTGTTTAAAGAAGTGTTTAAAAATCCCAACAACACTGCTGCACCTAATACATTCATTCATTCAGTCATTTTCTTATCCGCTTAAACAATTAGGGTCGCGGGGGGTGCTGGAGCCTATCCCAGTTTTTCAATGTACACTGTAACAAGGCACACAGGGTAGACCCATCGCAGGGTAGACACACACACCCATTTACCTACAGGGCAATTCAGTGTCTCCAATAAACCTGACTGCATGTTTTTGGACTGTGGGAGGAAACCGGAGCTGCCGGAGGAAACCCACGCAGACACGGGGAGAACATGCAAACTCCGCACAGAAAGGGCCCAGACCGCCCCGCCTGGGGATTGAACTCAGGACCTTTTTGCCACTAAGCCACTGTGCCGCCCCACCTAATACACTCTAAATATATTAGTACTACCCACAATACCTTATTATTATCATAGTGGTGTTGCACCACTGGTGAGAATGTTCCACACTTTAAATATCAAATAGTCAGCGGGGGTCTGACACCATTTGGGAAGAGCATCTGAGTCTATATGATAAAAGTACAGTATACGGTCAAAAGTATGTGGATATCGGATCGTAAACTTATGAAGAATGTAGGCTATAACAGTCTCCACTCGTCTGGAAAGGCTTTCTACAATATTATGAAGCTTTGTGCACAAGGAACCTTTTCCATATTTTTGGAAGCCAATTATTAACGAGGATTCTACATCGTCACCTTCCGATGCATTTTCCAGCGTCGTACCTACTTTTTAATGCCATCAGCCCAAAATTTATTTGGTTGAGCTCGTAGCCACTGATGCAGCGCTGATTTTCCATCGTCATCACATGAAAATCTTTTTCCCCTTAAAGCTTCTTTGAGAGTACAAGAAGGTGGAAATCAGATGGAGCTAAATCCGGACTATAAGCGTCTCTCAGTCTCTCAGACACGACCAATTACTCCTCCTCCTCCTCCACCCTCACCACTTATAACCAAAATATACAAGTGCGGAAACTTTTTGAAGATCCCTCGTAATTTATATTGATATTTTACAAGAAAAGTAATGAGTGTGATTGTAACACTCATGAATAAATTTAATCTTTAAATCACCTACATAAGGGGTACGGTGGCTCGGTGGGTAGCACTGTCACCTCACAGCAAGAAGGTCCTAGGTTCGTTCCCCAGGTGGGGTGGTCCGGGTCCTTTCTGTGTGAAGTTTGCATGTTCTCCCCGTGTCTGTGTGGGTTTCCTTCAGGAGCTCCGGTTTCCTCCCACAGTCCAAAGACGTGCAAGTGAGGTGAATTGGATGTGAACTGATGAATCTTGTGTAATGAGTAACTACCGTTCCTGTCATGAATGTAACCAAAGTGTAAAACATGACGTTAAAATCCTTATAAATAAACAAACCTACATAAGAGTGTAAGTAAATCAGGAACTGAACGTAATATTTGCTTCTTTAAGTCATCTCGTATAATGAAGGTGTTTTTGTACAGACTTGGTTCTTACATAATGTTAAAAGTTCAGACTCTCAGGTAGCAACATCACATCTGTAACACGCCCCAAAACATCCCCCGAATTCTCTCACCTCCCTCTGTAGCATCCAGATGTTTTTATGCGTCCTGTTCGGGCTCCGTCTGCTCAGCGCTGGCTGCAGCGTGAAACCAGCTGCTAATGAAGTCGTTATTTAGGAAGATCCTCCGTTATGTTTTTCTCTTCTGTCTTTGTGGAAACGTTCACCTGCAGAGAGGAGATAAGAGACTCGTACTGAGCGCTCTCGGCTTTTTATTGTTCTGAATGTTTTATATTAATGTGACGCTGAAACGTTTAGAATCGGTGAATTCTTTCTTCTGCTCGACTCCAGAGCTCAGAATTAACGCCTGTGATTATTTAGAGCATTTTTTTATCTCCTGAGCAGAATGATGAAATTCAGAGGTGCTTCAAGTTACAGAGCTGCTCTGTTTAGTCTAAATGAATTTATTTGTTTATTTATTTATTTATTACAGTATGGAAAATGCAAATAAAGTAAAAACACAGAGTTTCTTACATTTACTTTGACTTTTATTTAATAGCAGACAGGATGAACCTGAGATATTTCATGTTTTATATACTCAACTTCATTTTGTTTATTAATAAACATCCATTCCTGCATTTCAGGCCTGCAACATGTTCCAAAAAAAGTTGGGACAGTAAAGTTTTGTCACCGAGGAGACCAAGTGATTTAGTGTTTCAGCTTTTATTTTGTCTCGTTCTTCCTGCAAACACGTCTTAAGATGTGCAACAGTACGGGGTCGTCGTTGTCGCATTTTTCTTTTCAAAAATTCTCCACACATTCTTTATTCGGGACAGGTCAGGACTGCAGGCAGGCCAGTCCAGTACCCGTACCTTCTTCTTCCACAGCCATGCCTTTGTAATGTGTGCAGCATGTGGTTTTGCATTCCACACCTCATTACCAGCCCTAAATTGCCCCGTCCCAACTTTTTTTGGAATGTGTTGCAGGACTGAAATGCAGAAATGGATGTTTATTAATAAATGAAATGAAGTTGAGCAGATTAAACATGAAATGTCTCAGGTTTATCCTGTCTGACATGAAATGAAAGTCAAAGTAAATGTAAGAAACTCTGTGTTTTTATTTTATTTGCATTTTTTAAGATGTACTGCACACGTGTAGATGGAACTCGATGGTAAACACGCCTCCGTCCAGACTTTTTCTGGTGTTACGACTGTCTGCTTTTCAGAAATGTGACTGAACATCAAACCTGAAAGCCTTTCCATTTTAACAAGAACAACGTAACACGAGTTGTTGCTCTTCATGGCGTCATTGATCGGTGTGATGTCGCCATCGACTAGCTGTTACGACCAGCTGTGATGGATCTGTCTCCATTTTTATTTCTCTGTGTTGGTGGTGTTGGTTTTGTGACCAGTTCTTTTTAAAAGTGAATCGTTTTTAGTGTGTGTGTGTGTGTGTGTGTGTGTGTGTGTGTGTGTGTGTGTGTGTGTGTAGAAAAGATTCTCAGAAAAGCAGCCAGACTGAAGCAAGAGCTGCATAATGTCTCTTCAGGAGCCCAGAACTGCAATCACACTGACAGACCAGAGGAATTTTGACGTATTATACACAAACAACGAACAGCATGCTGCTTTTAAAGCATTTAAAGCGTGTTTGAATAATTCCAGATACTCTGAGGAGGAAGGAAATGAGTTATTTTTAGATTCATGCAGAAATCAAAGCTGGAGATGAGAAAGAGTTTAAAATGTCAGAATATTTATACATTTATAATATATAAACACTTAAACACTGATCAGCCATAACATTAAAACCACCTCCTTGTTTCTACACTCACTGTCCATGTTATCAGCTCCACTTACCATATAGAAGCACTTGTCGTTCTACAATTACTGACTGTAGTCCATCTGTTTCTCTGCATGCTTTAATACCCCCTTTCATGCTGTTCTTCAATGGTCAGGACCCCCACAGGACCACCACAGAGCAGGTATTATTTAGGTGGTGGATCATTCTCAGCACTGCAGTGACACTGACATGGTGGTGGTGTGTTAGTGTGTGTTGTGCTGGTATGAGTGGATCAGACACAGCAGCGCTGCTGGAGTTTTTAAACACCTCACTGTCACTGCTGGACTCCATATGTCAAAAACAGCGCCCTGTTGGCAGCGTCCTGTGATCACTGATGAAGGTCTAGAAGATGACCGACTCAAACAGCAGCAATAGATGAGCGATCGTCTCTGACTTTACATCTACAAGGTGGACCACGTAGGTAGGAGTGTCTAATAGAGTGGACAGTGAGTGTACATGGTATTTAAAAACTCCAGCAGCGCTGCTGTGTCTGATCCACTCATACCAGCACAACACACACTAACACACCACCACCATGTCAGTGTCACTGCAGTGCTGAGAATGATCCACCACCTAAATAATACCTGCATGAAAGCAGGTTAAAAAGTTTGTAGAGAAACAGGTGGACTACAGTCAGTAATTGTAGAACTACAAAGTGCTTCTATATGGTAAGTGGAGCTGATAAAATGGACAGTGAAAGGTGGTTTTAATGTTATGGCTGATCGGTGTAAATCCATCCACATCTCGACTCAGCATGAGCTGTTCTGCATTTAAACGGTCCACCGGTGGGTCAACGTACGTCCATTACAGCAGACACACTCGTTCGTTTCCAAATACGCCACCGTACGCTAACGTGTGCTGCTCAAACTACCCACACAGATCAATCAGAAACAACAAAACTCATCTGACGTGCTTTCTGCACTATAAAATGATTCTGAATGAGTGCAGGTTTTACAGGTGAAGTTCCACAAACAAACAGAACGGTGGAGACGCACCATGATTCACGTTAAATTGACAATTTTAAGGATGGGAAGACGTACAAGGACAGGCGACTCATCGCCCCTATTGTTACTGTACGAGCGCTGAGTGTACAGATGTGGGAAATAAAGAGAAAATAAAAGACGGAGGAGGAGGGGAGACAGAAGAACTGATCAGAACATGGATGAGGAGAACACAAGCAGTTTGTAAAGTTTCACAGAGGAAAGGTACATTTTATTTAATAAAGTATATCTTTAACAATAACTGATTAGTAAGTTATTTAACATACCTTTAAAAAACAATAATAACTCCTCAATCCACCAATTTACCAAGTTTAAATTAAAAAGTTTCTATAGGAACACTATGCCGTGATTTTATCCCCTCCAAAAACTGAATATATCATTTTATAACATTCCAACCTGCTATGTCCACATCAGTTGGCAAAGGTGTGTGTGTGTGTTCATCCTAACACGCTATATGGACATATATTGGGACGCCCCTTCTAATTATTGAATTCATTCATTTCAGTCACAAGTTCTAACAGGTATTAAATCATTGATACAAATGAAATGCTTCCAATTTTGCAGCAACAGTTTAGGGAAGATCCTTTCTCATTCCAGCATGACTGCACCCCTGTGCATGAAGAAAATCTTGGTTTAAAGAAACTCCACTGTTCTATACAGAGCCCTGACCTCAACCCTACTCAACAGCTCTGGAATGAACCGGAACAGCAACTGAGGCTTTCTTGACTAACATCAGTGCCCAGTCATACAAATACTTCTTCGACTAAATGAGCACAAATTCCCACAGACCTACTTTAAAGTCTTGAGAGAAATCTTGTGAGAAGAGTGGCTGTTGTTATAGCTTAAAAGATCATGGTCAGGTGTCCAAATATAAATAGAGAAATCTTGACGAGTGAATTTATTTAATTATTTATTTATTTTTATAGCAATGAAAGCTGAAACTTGTTTTCTTATACTAATTTGA
Organism: Trichomycterus rosablanca; assembly: GCF_030014385.1. NCBI lineage: Eukaryota > Metazoa > Chordata > Actinopteri > Siluriformes > Trichomycteridae > Trichomycterus > Trichomycterus rosablanca. The sequence goes on along the minus strand of NC_085992.1, from coordinate 3,682,467 downwards.
TCAAAACTAAATAACAAATATGACAGAATAAAAAAGGAAATCATATTTACTCCCAATAAACCCTCAATAACAGAAGCTGCAGGTTTCCACAAAGCTCCTGAACGTCCTGCAGAAGCATCACGAGCCTTATTTAACCTAAAAGATTTTCCTCTGAAGACGGACGGTGAATCACCGCTGTACAACAGAAACAAAACGCTTCAACCAGGACGAACGTTTCAGCTGCTAATTTATTCTAAAAAAAAAATAATTGTCAGCCGAACAAACATAGATTGTAACACAGCCAGGCGACCAGGGTCCTTTCTTCTTTTTACAGTATTGCTCAGTGTGTCTGTAGGAATTTGTGCCAATTTAATTAAACCAGCATTTGTCAAGTTAAGACACTGATTGGATGGGAAGGTTTGGTCTGTAATCAACGTTTTAATTAATCCCAATTAAAAGTGGACACCTACTTTTTCACATCACTGTAGATTCTGTATCTCTATCATTTCTTAATTTATCAACACTATTTGTCAGGGCTTATTTAATTACGCTCACTGCAGTAAATCTGTGTTTTTAATAACGACCACCAGTCTCGTTAACTCACAGCGACTCCCACAGTCCACGCTATTAAATTATTTCTAATTGGATTTGCAGCTTGTTAAGGTGCTTTATTCACTACTTAGATATTTCTATTATAAATAGAATGCAGACACAGGAGAATTTACACTGATCAGCCACCTCCTTGTTTCTACACACACTGTCCATTTTATCAGCTCCACTTACCATATAGAAGCACTTTGTAGTTCTACAATTACTGACTGTAGTCCTTCTGTTTCTCTGCATGCTTTGTCAGCCCCCTTCCACCCTGTTCTTCAATGGTCAGGACCCCCACAGGACCACCAGAGAGCAGGTATTATTTAGGTGGTGGATCATTCTCAACACTGCACTGACACTGACATAGTGGTGGTGTGTTAGTGTGTGTTGTGCTGGTATGAGTGGATCAGACACAGCAGCGCTGCTGCAGTTTTTAACACCTCACTGTCACTGCTGGACTGAGAATAGTCCACCAACCAAAAATATCCAGCCAACAGCGCCCCGTGGGCAGCGTCCTGTGACCACTGATGAAGATCTAGAAGATGACCAACTCAAACAGCAGCAATAGATGAGCGATCATCTCTGACTTTACATCTACAAGGTGTACCGACTAGGTAGGAGTGTCTAATAGAGTGGACAGTGAGTGGACACTGTATTTAAAAACTCCAGCAGCGCTGCTGTGTCTGATCCACTCATACCAGCACAACACACACTAACACACCACCACCATGTCAGTGTCACTGCAGTGCTGAGAATGATCCACCACCTAAATAATACCTGCTCTGTGGTGGTCCTGTGGGGGTCCTGACCATTGAAGAACAGCATGAAAGCAGGCTAAAAAGTATGTAGAGAAACAGATGGACTACAGTCAGTAATTGTAGAACTGCAAAGTGCTTCTGATAAACTACAAAGTGGAGCTGATAAAATGGACAGTGAGTGTAGAAACAAGGAGGTGTTTTTAATGTTATGGCTGATCGGTGTATATTGTGTATTTATTTTTTTTTTATTTTATGTGGGATTGATGTTCAGGTGAAGTTTCAGCCAAGACCGGTTCATAATCAACACCGGCCAATCCAATTAGGTGTTAACAGCAGGGGATCTTACGGGACGTTAAACATTAATGCTGCTGAACGGAGCTTAAAGAAACAGAAAAAACAATCCAGAGATCAGATTAACACATCAGTGCCGAGCAAACACTCACATTCTCATTCTCAGGGGTTTAAACGCTCATGAAATGGGACTTCCCTAAACTGTTGCCATAATGTTAAAAGCATAGTGTTTACCTTGTATTATTTTATACACCTGTTAGCGATGGATGTGGTAGAAACATCTAAATTCAATCATTAGGAGGGGTGTCCACATACTTTCGGTGATATAGTGTAGGTCAGCAGATCTGAGTGCTTGAAATGTGTGAAGTGAAAAACCTACCAAATAACACACAAAACCTGAAATAACAATAACACTTATAATATGGACAAAAGTACTGGGATGCCCCTTATAATTGTTGGCAGTTTTTAATACACAAATGTGTAAAATGAGATTTCAAATCATGAGCATTGATGTGAGCCTGGTCCCACTTTTGCTGCTTTAACAGTCTCCACTCTTCTGGAAAATGTTTCACTAGATTGAGCGCAGATTAATACAGTGGCCAAAATATCGGAAACAAAAAGGGTAACTAGGGAAAGGCACAAAAATATCCGCAGCCACCAGGGACAAAGTGGACAGAACAAGGACGGCACAGAACTAGTTGTTACTCAACCCAGTTCTCTGAAACCCAAAGCCACCTGGGACAGCAATAACTGGGTCGGAACCCTATCCCATCACCCAGTGTGGGTAAATATGTGAGATTCACTCCAGAAAGTGGACGTTACACAGACTCTGGGGTGATTCGTTGTCCCAGGGCAGTTTCACAGAGAGTCCCAAAAGCATCGCAGCCTCTCCCAGGTTTCCATGAGAAGATTAACTTGTCCTGGCATCCCACTAGTACAACTCTATCCTGACATACATACCACAACTCTGTGGAGCTGTACAGGAGAAATGGAACACCATCCCATCAATTAATTCAATTTAATTTAGGCATATCCAATTACCCGAACGCATTTCCCATCCTCTACTGCTGCTGAGCTCCACTCCTGACCCCCTCTGACACATGTGCAGTAGCCAACCGCTCATTGGAGAAATGTAAAGCACACAGAGAGCACGCACTGATCCCCATTATCCCCCGTCTATATGCAGGTGGCATCAATCAGCCAGCAGAGGTCAATCGTTGTTCGTATAGGCGCCCGGCTTGCTGGTAACAGAGCTGACAAGTTTGAGGTGTCAGGCAGAGGTGGAAAGTAACTAATTACATTTACTCGCGTTACTGTAATTGAGTATTTTTTTGTGTACTTGTACTTTTTAAAGTAGATTTTACAACCAGTAATTTGACTTTTACTTAAGTATGTTTTGTATTAGGAATTGTAATTCGCTACATTTTAAATAACATCCGTTACTGAGTAAAATAAACGCTAAAAAAATCGCGTCTGGGAAACTGCTGCAGTAAATTCTGCGATGGGGAGTCGGATCTTTTGGCTCGGTTTCTTTTAAAGAGCCGTTCAAAAAAATGGCTCTTCATTCTTTTGTTCAAGCAGCGAGAGGCGCTACTGTAACTATAATACAGCCCCGATATTAATATCAATGATGAACAATCATCTAATTCAAACAACACTGAAATGAGAAAAGAAGATTGTTGTCAAAAGTATACAAATTGACAAGTATATTTTAATAACAAAAATAGTTTTAAATAATTGCAATAAATCATCTGTTGTATAACTTGTAGTCAAACAAACGACTCCCAAAGGCACGACTCGGTTCCTTTCGTTCAATGAGCATAACACATTCAATAGAATCGGATCGTTCACGAACGACCTATCACTAGTGGTTATACAGTTTAAAAAAGTTTTATGGGATGGTCTGTACTAAAATGACACATTACACATCCCTAAATGTTTTAAATGTTGTATCAACATTTTTTTTTTATTATTATATTTGAATAAAAAACAACTATTGTGAGATTTATATCCACTTGTCACCCTCTCCTGTTAAAAAAGTAACTAAGTAACGTTTACTCTGAGTAAATTTTTAATGAGTTACTTTTTACTTTTTACTTGAGTAGATTTTTAGACTAGTAACTTTACTCGTACTTAAGTAAAAATTCATTAAAGTAATAGTACTTTTACTTGAGTACAATATTTTAATACTCTTTCCACCTCTGGTGTCAGGACTGATGTCTGATTACCGAGCGCTCTTTCACAGATGAAGCCATTGTCCTAGAAGAGACCACTCCAGTTAGTATAGGATTGTTTTATTACATTATGCATAATTATAAATCACACAGTATTTACAGTTAGCTACAGTGAATTACACCATTATAAGTGGGTTTAGCCTCGACAGTATTTATTATTAAACAGTACTGATTTTTTTGTACAGTTGGCTCTCGGTTGGCGCAGAGGTAAAGTAGCCCACTCCCGGTACAAATCTCAGCGGTGCTATCGGCCAGGCAGGCATCTGCACGGGTCTGACTGGCTAATGCTCAGGAGAGGAAATGGCTAAACAGCTTAGATATTTGAGAAGTGCACTTATCTGTGAGCTCTCAGTGCCGGTTTCAAGCCCAGATAGAATTAGGAGGGTTGCACCACCAAGAAGGGCATCCGGCGTAAAAACTGTATGCCAACCAGACACCTACATATGAAAGCAGAAGTTTTGTTCCTTTATTATGAGGGTCATAGTGACTGGAAGCTTTGGTTGATGGTTTAATTAAATGGTTAAAATTAATTTTATTATATAGTACACTACATGTACAAAAGTAGTAGTCCTGACCTCAGCGTCACTGAACAGCTCTTGAATGAACCGGAATAACAACGGAGACAACAAATGAAACATCAACCAGCCATACGGATGCTCTTTTGACTCATCTCTGTTGTAGGTAAAGTACACTAGCCCACTCCCGGTACAAACCTCAGCAGTGCTATCGGCCGGTCAGGCATCTGACTGGCTAATGCTCAAGAGAGGAAATGGCTAAACAGCTTAGATTGCAGCTAAACAGCTTGCCAGTGCGCTCTCCAAGAAGTTCCAAAAAGGTTGCACCACCAAAAAGGGCATCCGGCTTAAAAAACTGTGCCAAGTCTGGTATGCCAACCAGACACCTACATATGGGAGAAAAAGCTTTGTTCTTTTATCATGAGGGTCACAGTGCCAGCAAGTTTTAGTAAAAAGTTAAACTTAAGTTAATACCACAAAACTATTGGGACACCCCGTCTAATTTTTTAATTCATGCGTTTCATTCACAACAATTGATAGCAGGCGTATTAAATCAATTATATTTAAAATGATATGCTTCCAACTTTGCATCAACAGTCTAGGGAAGGCTATTTCCTGTTTGAGCTCTATAAAGACATGAAGAAAAGCACAGTTTAAAGAAACTTCAGTGTCCTGCACAGAGTCCTGACCTCAGCACCACAGAACAGCTCTGGAATGAACCGGAATAACAACGGAGACAACAAATGACCAACATCAACCAGCCATACGAATGCTCTTTGCTTTTGACTCATCTCTGTTGTTAAAGCTGAAAAGATCACATTAAGGTCACTCTATTTTAATGGGGCGTCCAACATGCTTATGGTCAGGTGTCCATATACTTTTAGTCATACGTTGTATGATTATAGTGAATAAGTAATGAGTCAGAAACGTTGTTTATTTCCACTAAATGTTTCTTTTGCTCAGATCTGGTTGAATAATTTGACACGTTTATTTATATCGTCCAAGTTTCTCGCACTCCTCAGCCTCGTACAAGTACTGACGGGGGAAAAAGACGTCGAGAATTCTTGCCAGTAAAGAATTTTTTTATTTATCCAGCCGGATTAATCAAGCCATATTTTTTCCCTACGGCTGCTTATTCACAGAACGAGGAGAAAAACTTTCCCTATTTCTATGTGATGAGACATGAGGACATTTCTCATTTTGGACAGCGGGATAAAACGAGAGGCGGTTTCTGTGACATTTGTGATAATTCATTTGACTAAAGGAACACCGACAGGCAAAAATAAAGAGACGTTTAAGAGCTCGGCTTAAAAAAGTAATGGAACTGTACGACCTTCTGATGATCTGTCGGTCTGAAGTGATTAGTGAGGTCGGAATGTGAGACGCAGTGTGTGTGTGTGTGTGTGTGTGTGAAGTTTATAGTTCTTTGTCTAAGATAAAATACCTGCCGCGCTCGCGCTGCGTGATTAAACTCCGCCGTCTTTGGCTCGTGCAGAAACCATGGCAACTGCAAAAAGAGCTCGGCAAATAAATGATTCTTTATTTTTAGTGGTGTGAGAAACTAATTGCTGATTCTGTCTGTTACTGCATATTTGTAACAGTAAATGATTTTATATTATTCAGTAAATGATATCACCAGAAATCCAGACAGTGGCTGGCTCTCAACCGGCCCAGATTACACAATTACTGACTGTAGTCCATCTGTTTCTCTGCATGCCTTTTTTAACCTCCTTTTACCCTGTTCATTAATGGTCAGGACCCCCACAGGACCACCACAGAGTAGGTATTATTTGTGTGGTGGATCATTCTCAGCACTGCACTGACACTGACATGGTGGTGGTGTGTTAGTGTGTGTTGTGCTGGTATGAGTGGATCAGACACAGCAGCGCTGCTGGAGTTTTGAAACACCTCACTGTCACTGCTGGACTGAGAATAGTCCACCAACCAAATATATCCAGCCAACGGCGCCCCGTGGGCAGCGTCCTGTGACCACTGATGAAGGTCTGGAAGATGACCGACTCAAACAGCAGCAATAGATGAGCAATCGTCTCTGACTTTACATCTACAAGGTGGATCAACTAGGTAGAAGTGTCTAATAGAGTGGACAGTGAGTGGACACTGTGGTCCTGTGGGGGTCCTGGCCATTGAAGAACAGGGTGAAAGCAGGTTAAAAAAAAGTATGTAGAGAAACAGATGGGCTACAGTCCATAATTGTAGAACTACAAAGTGCTTCTATATGGTAAGTGGAGCTGATTAAATGCACAGTGTGTGTAGAAACAAGGAGGTGGTTTTAATGTTATGGCTGATCAGTGTATACACGACTCTGCAGATAACGGAGGGGAAGTGTGTTAGTCATGGTTCTTGTCGGTCAGTAGAGATTAAGTGAAATGCAATCAGGTTATCGGATATAACTACATTGGGAGAAAAACTAGGGAAACATGCAAAAAAATAAAGGGACTTAAACCAGAACCTTGTGGGACACCACTCTCTCTTGGGTTCTGAGAAGATTCAATAAATTTTACATACAAACAAGCGAAGAACATGTAAGTCTAAACCGCCAGTGTTTTTGGGAGCGTCTGTAAATGTTTGGTGTTTCTTTTATGGTACAAAAACAGAAACACGATCTGAGAAAAGCGGTGAATTATGTAAGACCGTAGCTGAACGTGTTCATATTTGGTGTAATTGCAGTGCGAGAACAAACTTGGATGACTCAAGCTTGGCATCAGCCGACACGTTAACCGTCTCTCTTCATCCAACCTCCATCCTTCTGTTTACTGTGGGCGGATTTCACCACACTGCACGATTCCTCTCAATAATATCTCACCCCGAGCCATGACTCCATCCAGCACGCCTGGTGAGACCCGAGCGCGGAAATAAATGCGCGGAATCTATTTATGCTGTATGTTTTTCTTTTGTTTACCCTCAGAGGAAGGATATATTTTATTTCATGGCACCGTCGGTGCAGGACAGTTGGCGTATCAGAGCGTATGAAGTGTTCCCGACCACTAAAGTGCCACCCCAGTGGGAGACGGAGAGCGGCTCGGTGTTTGATATCAGCACAAAGTTCTCTCACACGGCGGGAGAGACGATAAAGCACGAAGCCTTCAGACTCGTGCACAAGATACTTAAAATGCCCCACCACCCCTTTTACTCCTCCTAGGTGGCCGAGTCAGAATCCATCTCCCGTCTCTTCAGTGAGAGCACATCTTTTTGGCTCAGATCAAGGAGGAAGCTCTCAGAGATTTAATGTAGTGATTTAAACAGGAGAGAAAAGCTTTTCGCTCTCTCTCCTCTGCTGTCAGACAGTAGGAGTGTAAGTGGAGCCTGTAGAGGGCATGGTTCTTGTTTTTGGAGCAGGGACATGGTGGAACGGTGTTATGGATCACTGAAGTGCAACTTTACCTACCAGCTTTTTCTACCACTGTTCCAACCAGAGCTCTTTTTTTCTAAATAGTGCACTCTCTCAGTGCAGATCCCAAGCCTGGATAATAATAGAGGGTTGCATTCGGAATGGCCCAAGACGGGTTGGGGGTGTGTACCAGCTCATGGTCCCCCTCAGATAGCATTGATGTTGTGCATGAGATGGAGGGCGTAGCTAATTGGGTTTTTCTCTTTCTTATTGCTGTTGCCACCTTTACCCCTGATTAAGAAGAGACAAGGCTTGCTTTCTTCTCACCTACCGGGACGGGGTCTCACACCAGAGTTTTTCAAACTTTTGTTCAAGCAACCCACATTTTGTCCACGACACAATGCAACACAATGCATCTTACTCTCTCTATACAAGATGTAACATAAAGCCTCCACAAGAGGGCGTTCGTGTACACTCACTCACTTTCTTAACTGCAAGGGATTGGTGCTGGAGCCTATCCCAGCTTTTCAATGGGCGCAAGGCACACAGTAACACCCTGGACAGGGCACCAGTCCATTGCAGGACAGACACACATACACACACCCATTCACCTATAGGGTAATTCAGTGTCTCAAATTCACCTGACTGCATGTTATTGGAATGTGGGAGGAAATCGGAGCTCCCAGAGGAAACCCACACAGACACGGGGAGAACATGCAAACTCCGCACAGAAATGACCCGGACCGTCCCGCCTGGGGATCGAACCCAGGACCTTCTTGCTGTGAGGCGACAGTGCTACCCACCGAGCCACCTTGCCGCCCTCGTTCGTGTACAAGTTTATTCAATGATTATTATTTTTCTCTGCTACCCATTTCGCCTCGACCGATCGGCAGAGGTCACCATCAAGGAGATTCCTGTTTGTCCCTCCCCTCCAGACACACAGCCAATCTTGTGTCTGTGTAGTCATCTGGTCGGCTGGTAGCAGAGCTGAGATCTCAGTGATTGAGGATTACTCAGTAATTTAAAAACGTTAATTATAATAATAATAATAGACCAGTTTATAAAGCCAAGATGTCAAAACACGGAATTAATGCAGGCTGCCAGCTTTTTGAATAATGTATATTTCCAAAGAACTATTTATTTATTTTGATATGATCTGAAAGTGAAATCTCAGTCCTGACAGTCTTGTTTTGCATGCGTATGTTTTTTTAATTTTATATAGCTTTAAAGTTTTGACAGCATAATCACCACTTTATCTGTTCCGGTGTCTTCACACCCGTAATTAACTAAACACTTTCAGATCTCTCGAGTTTGTTTTATGACATGTCATCTTTAAGTTTCTCGGCTTTCCTTCAGAACAGCTCGGCTACTCCTGACAGGTTTCATTTCCCAACAAAATCTACGAGCGCTAACGTAACCCTGCGTGTGGAATTGACTGTAACAAATTGATCGAATTCATCAGCATGTTTCTAAACGCGTCGTGTTTTGTTATTCATGTTCCCGTACCGGATAAATCCATAAATAATCACGAGCATCTGCTAGCGTGTCGTTATTAATGCTGGGCTTTATTTACTCTGTCACATTGTGTTCTGTAAAATAGGCAACACTTGCAGTTTAATTACTGTGTTTAAAATAAATTCTGCTCTGCGATAGAGAAGCAGAGAACAAAGAGTTGAGAAGCAAGTCATCTAAACACTGCAGATCAGTTGCTTTCAGACTCCAAAGCACGCTACATCAGAAATGAGTTCACCCTAAGGATCGAGTCCCCCGACACAAACAGAGTAATACAGTGCGTGCTGTTAGGTGCCGGGAAGATTGCCAGGAACTGTACATCAGGGAAACTAAACAGCCGTTGGTGAAACGGATGGCACAACGTAGAAGATCGACCCCTTCTGGCCAAAACTCATTTACATTTATGGCATTTAGCAGATGTTTTTATCCAAAGTGACTTACAGTACTGTGGCAGTATATTATCTAAGCAAATAAGGTTAAGGGCCTTGCTCAAGGGTCCAACAGTGGCAACCTGGCAGCTTGAACCATCAACCTTTCAATCATGGACAATACACAGCACCCTCTGAACAGCACAATCACCAGACAGAGGAGTGTATTCAGTGATGGACTGCTGTCTCTGTCCTGTTCAACAGACAGGCTTAGAAAGTCTTTTGTACCCCAGGCAGTCAGACTGTTTAACACCACACAACGACGGGAACGTTAAACCGAATCAACAAACTCAAACACACATTTGTACCGCCATCTCCAAGACTACATATTCCTCCTTGATATTTAAATTACTGTATTCATACATGTACAGTGTATCACAAAAGTGAGTACACCCCTCACATTTCTGCAAATATTTCATTATATCTTTTCATGGGACAACACTATAGAAATAAAACTTGGATATAACTTAGAGTAGTCAGTGTACAACTTGTATAGCACTGTAGATTTACTGTCTTCTGAAAATAACTCAACACACAGCCATTAATGTCTAAATAGCTGGCAACATAAGTGAGTACACCCCACAGTGAACATGTCCAAATTGTGCCCAAATGCGTCGTTGTCCCTCCCTGGTGTCATGTGTCAAGGTCCCAGGTGTAAATGGGGAGCAGGGCTGTTAAATTTGGTGTTTTGGGTACAATTCTCTCATACTGGCCACTGGATATTCAACATGGCACCTCATGGCAAAGAACTCTCTGAGGATGTGAGAAATAGAATTGTTGCTCTCCACAAAGATGGCCTGGGCTATAAGAAGATTGCTAACACCCTGAAACTGAGCTACAGCATGGTGGCCAAGGTCATACAGCGGTTTTCCAGGACAGGTTCCACTCGGAACAGGCTTCGCCAGGGTCGACCAAAGAAGTTGAGTCCACGTGTTCGGCGTCATATCCAGAGGTTGGCTTTAAAAAATAGACACATGAGTGCTGCCAGCATTGCTGCAGAGGTTGAAGACGTGGGAGGTCAGCCTGTCAGTGCTCAGACCATACGCCGCACACTGCATCAACTCGGTCTGCATGGTCGTCATCCCAGAAGGAAGCTGACGCACAAGAAAGCCAGCAAACAGTTTGCTGAAGACAAGCAGTCCAAGAACATGGATTACTGGAATGCCCTGTGGTCTGACGAGACCAAGATAAACTTGTTTGGCTCAGATGGTGTCCAGCATGTGTGGCGGCGCCCTGGTGAGAAGTACCAAGACAACTGTATTTTACCTACAGTCAAGCATGGTGGATGTAGCATCATGGTCTTGTGCTGCATGAGTGTTGCTGGCACTGGGGAGCTGCAGTTCATTGAGGGAAACATGAATTCCAACATGTACTGTGACATTCTGAAACAGAGCATGATCCCCTCCCTTCGAAAACTGGGCCTCATGGCAGTTTTCCAACAGGATAACGACCCCAAACACAACCTCCAAGATGACAACTGCCTTGCTGAGGAAGCTGAAGGTAAAGGTGATGGACTAAACCCAATTGAGCACCTGTGGCGCATCCTCAAGTGGAAGGTGGAGGAGTTCAAGGTGTCTAACATCCACCAGCTCCATGATGTCATCATGGAGGAGTGGAAGAGGATTCCAGTAGCAACCTGTGCAGCCCTGGTGAATTCCATGCCCAGGAGGGTTAAGGCAGTGCTGGATAATAATGGTGGTCACACAAGATATTGACACTTTGGGCACAATTTGGACATTTTCACTGTGGGGTGTACTCACTTATGTTGCCAGTCATTTAGACATTAATGGCTGTGTGTTGAGTTATTTTCAGAAGACAGTAAATCTACACTGCTATACAAGTTGTACACTGACTACTCTAAGTTATATCCAAGTTTTAGTTCTATAGTGTTGTCCCATGAAAAGATATAATAAAATATTTGCAGAAATGTGAGGGGTGTACTCACTTTTGTGATACACTGTATATATATATCAGTTATAATCTATGTTATTTTATGTACATAAATTGACACAACTCTTAATGTGGCGCACTGCCGAACTACTTTATCAGTTTCAATTTTATATTCTGATTATGCATGATTTCACTTTATAGGCAGCTGTATGCAATAAAATCCCAAAACAGCTGATCAGGAGCAGAAAGATTGACAGATCGGGAAGTCTAGTCTTTTGGGAACATAACAATATTAATATAAAGTACACCATGTCATAGGATTCACAAAGACACCACATTAAAATTCCAAAATCATGGAAGCGTGAAACTCAGAAAACTAGGCTAGAACTCTGAGGATTACCTGACATGTCAGAGAGATCTGATTGTGCCAGTTTGTGTAATATTCCGTGTTTACTCCGGGGCTGGTAAGATTTAGAGGAACGTGAAATCGTGAACGTACGGCTCTTCTTTCTCTGTGTGAAACAAAGTGAGGAGCATCTAGTGAGTTGTCAAAAAAAGAGTGTATGACAGGAGTTCTAAAATCAAATGAAGAGGCTGTCAAAGGTAGGTCTTGTTCAGGTGCCCCTGTGGACTCTTGTGAGTAAATCTGAAGCGGTTAAGGTAAACATGCTACAAGTGGGCCAGCAAGGTGCCTGGTTTTAGTCGTTAGTTTTATGTTTCTTATAAACAATATTTAAATATTTAAAACATGACACAAATCAGTGTTCAGGTGGCGCGGGGGTAAAAAACACTACCCTACCAGTACTGAGATCTCGAGCTCTAGAGTTCGAATCTCATCTCATGATTGGCTGTGTGCCTGTAAGGGGTGGGACAATGGCTGTCGCATTGTCCTGCTAGAAGATCCCATCCGCTCCAGGGAGGACGATTGTACCCTTCGTACTTTTACTCATGACAGCAACGAGGAATATACACCGATCAGCCATAACATTAAAACCACCTCCTTGTTTCTACACTCCATTTTATCAGCTCCACTTACCATATAGAAGCACTTTGTAGTTCTACAATTACTACAATTACTGACTGTAGTCCATCTGTTTCTCTGTATACTTTTTTAACCTGCTTTCACCCTGTTCTTCAATGGTCAGGACCCCCACAGGACCACCACAGAGCAGGTATTATTTAGGTGGTGGATCATTCTCAGCACTGCAGTGACACTGACATGGTGGTGGTGTGTTAGTGTGTGTTGTGCTGGTATGCGTGGATCAGACACAGCAGCGCTGCTGGAGTTTTTAAATACCGTGTCCACTCACTGTCCACTCTATTAGGCACTCCTACCTAGTTGGTCCACCTTGTAGATGTAAAGTCAGAGACGATCGCTCATCTATTGCTGCCGTTTGAGTCGGTCATCTTCTAGACCTTCATCAGTGGTCACAGGATGCTGCCCACGGGGCGCTGTTAGCTGGATATTTTTGGTTGGTGAACTATTCTCAGTCCAGCAGTGACAGTGTAGAAACAAGGAGGTGGTTTTAATGTTATGGCTGATTGGTGTATGTGCAGACAGCCTATCGCACACCTTATATACTCACCAAACAAGCTCACGAAATGTGACATTCTTCATGAATTACATGCTGCCATTTTCTAAAGTAGGAAGTGGTCATAATAATGTGACTCAACAGTGTATAATCCATGTAATCTCAGTGTTGCTTAATCCAATCTAAGAGAACCCTGACCAGTCCGGTTAATCTTTTAATATCTGTTTAATCCACCACTAAGTGAAAGATTATGAGTCTGTCGGGAAAACCTAGTAATCTCTCTACATAGATGCATTTTACGTCATCCTATGTTCCCGAGAAGAGGGCATGTCTAAATTCTTAGATGCCTTAAAATGCTGCCTACTGAGGTCCCTTACTTAGTAACCATCGCTGTCTAAGTAGTGCGTCTAAATAATCTGCTTTATAAGTTTATAAGTTTGATGTCTTATTTAAATCCTCTCTACTGAGGCAGCTGCCCAGGTAGGCAGTAGGCAGCAAGACAGCTGATCAGGTAGGCAGCAAGGCAGCTCACTAGGTTTTCAGACAGACCCTAAGCGTGTGAAATGAAAGATCTGGCCAGTGAAACACATTTTGACGACTGTAAAATCATCAGCGTGACATCTCACCTCGTCGGGTCTGAGAAGCAGCCGTGTTTAATAGAGATGATTACAGTAATTACGTGCTGACATATTTCAGTAATTAAAACACCGCTGGAAAACAGCTGCCTACTAATAATGAGGCACGTAATTAAGAGGGATGGTTAGTGATGAGAATCGGGGGAACTGGAGCGTCATGCGTGGACCTAAACAAACAAACACCATGTGTACTTCTTTCCATAAATCACACTTTAATCCTCGACCAAACCGTTACATCTGCACCGGGCTCATCCAGGCTTTCAGGAACGGATCGTAAACATACTGTTGATTATTGTTTAGCTAGTTCGCTGAATATTTTGGTCTTTACTTGTTTGTACACCATGTTCCAACAAAATAGTGGAAAAAGAACTCTAGTGGTACTCAAAGCCTCAATGCCTGACCTCACAGGTGCTATTCTAAATGAAGTGGCACATACTACAAAACACACACTCAGAGATATTGCAAAAAGCCCTTGCTAGAGGACCTGAAGCTGTTTTAGCTATACGGTATATCCAGCAAGCGTAGATAAGGCTTACACTAGTTTGTTTGAATAGCGTGCCTCAACAATCTGGATTAATAGCCTGTTGGTACAGCTACTCAAATCTATTTTATTTATGCATTTTCTTCAATTTTCTCCCAATTTAGCAAAGCCAGTTAGTCTTCCACTGCTGAGAATCCTAATCAGATCTGAGGAGGGTATTTTTGCCTGACACAAGCTCCCTCCAATGTGTGCACAGTCCACTGACCCTTCTGTATGGCATCTCAGGCTACCAACCAGGGTCCTTACACAGCGTCAGAGACCTCACCCCCTATTTTAGTCCGGTCTTTACCCACCTAGCAGACTAGTGGCCGATTGTGTCTACAATCGGCCCAGCTGACCGGTAGCAGAGCTAGCAGAGAGATTCGAATTCAGAGACTCCAGAATCCCAGCACTGGTGTGCTAGTGGAAAATATCCCGCTGTGCCACCTGGGTGAATCATTGAAGGATATTTACAAGCAAATCGTAAAGCGCATATTTTTTAGACTGCCAGACTTGCCCAGCTACACAGCGTTTTCCTTGTGGAATAGAAGGTCGCTACATCCGCTCTTGCATTGACTATCAATACTTAATGTGGTAAACAAAACATAAAATCCATCCTGACTTTAGCACCAGCGATTCTGGAACAGCTGCAGAGGAGATACGTTTATAATCTGACCTGAGGAACATTTACATCTTCATCAGTATGTTCCTTCAACACCAATTCTCCAGTATGAATATCATGTTATGCCTTACGGCTTCATCAGTGCCGTTTGTGGCGTTCTATTCTGATCAGCTAAGCATTCTTTGAGCCTATAAGGCCAAAAGTATTCGGACCCTTGACCGTGAGCTTGTTGGATGTCTCGTTTCAAAAACAAATAGAATTTAAACTCTATGTGATTGTATTTGAACTCTATGTGATCGTTTTAGCTATAACAACAGCCGCTCATATGAGAAGGCTTCTCACAAGACTTTTAATTATGTCTGTGGGAATTTGTGCCCGTTGAAACAAATATTTTGAATATTTGTATGGCTGGACACTGATGTTGGTCAGTGAAGCCTCAGTTGATGTTCCAGTTCATTCCAAAGCTGACGAGTGTGGCTGAGGTCAGGGAGATTCTTTACACCAAGCTTTTCTTCATGTCTTTATAGAGCTTGCTTTGTGGATTATCATCAATAGGAGGGTGTGACACATTAACACTAAATGGCCAAAAGTATGTGGACACAAACATAGCTCTGTCCTTTGCAGCTATAATAACCTCCACTCTTCAGAAACTGTCCAGCAGTGAATTGTTATCCAGTCCAGCTTTGTTGAGTATTTCTCCGGCAGGCTGACACATTATATCCAGACGGGTTAGCAGCGGGATCAGCGCTGCCGGTGCCAGTTTTCTCTCTGTCCCCGGCAATGATCCTGATTCTCCGTGATGGTAAAAAGCCGCAGATCCTCATGGGAGGGGATCAGCTGCGAAGCGGTGACTGGTTCAGAAAAGAAATCCACTTCATTTTAGTTTAATTACCTGTTGGGAGGCTGGGAAGGTTTGACCCGTGATTTCCTGCACTCCTGTCTTGTAGCAGCATTTCTTTCCTGATGCTTTTGCAGTAGGATTGTGCCGTAGATCTTCCTGTACATTTACAAATCTGGATCTTAAATTATAAAAAATGTGTTGAGATAATAATACAGACATTTATTTATTTAATTGCTGTTTAATTTATGCATTTTCTCCCTTTTTCTCTCAATTTAGCATAGCCAATTAGTTCTTTGCTGCTGGAGACCCCAGTCTTATGCTCCCTTCAATGCATGCACAGTCCACTGACCTTTTTTTATTCGCCCACACCCTTTTATATTCACCCGTACCCCATTTTATTTGCCCTTACCCCTTTTTATTTACATTTACTTTTTTATTCACCCGTACCTCTTTTAATTCACCCGTATTCATTTTTTATTTGCCCATACTCATTTTTATTCACCCATAACCCTTTATATTCACTCATACCCCTTTTTTTTTTTTTTGCTTTTTGTCTGCTTCAAGCACTGCCAATTGTGACTGCTAGGGGGTGCCCAGCCGACCAATAATACAGAAATCTTTTTTGCCCAAAATGCTGATGGATCTTTTATCTGAAGTTATTGTTCAATGGATGGGAAAAGTGCAGAAGCTGCAAATTTGCCCACCTGGGGGGCTGAAATATTCTTGTCACAGTTGATGTAATGATCCCAGATGGTGGCATAAACACAGAAGTGCCAGTCGTTCTTATTGGCCGATGAGTCTTTGTGACAGTTCATCAGTCATAACGAATGGTCCAAATCTGTTGTTTCCCCGGAGTTGGTCTTTAACTAAACCATCAACGTGTTCTTCCAAATCACCAGACGGGGCTTTCTTATTTTACAGCTAATTGAAATCTGTAGCAGATGTAATCTAGCAAATGACAACAAAAAAGCTGACGAGAAAGAAAACTCCATCATGTGAGAAAACCAGAACTGTTTGTCAGACTGAAAGCTTCTGGCTCCCATCCTTAGGTGAGAGATAGATTGTTATTTCAGAGCCAGCAGTCACCTTCATTACTCAAAACTGGATTAGAAAACCATATGGTTCCTTTATTAAACTTCGGAAATTAGGGTTTGCAAACGATCTACGCACACAACTCAATTCTGCAAAATAAAATCAGACACATAATAAAACCTCACATTTACTTTCCTTGTTCTTTTTTTCAGTCATTTCCAGTTCCCTATTATAATTATAATTCATCTTCTGCTGTTTGTACAACTGTGGTAGCTCAGTGATCAAGGAACTGGACTAGTAATCAAAAGGTTAATGGTTTTTTTTAATGTGGAAGGAAACTGGATCTTTTGGAGGAAACCCACACAGACATGAGGAGAACATGCACACAACACAGAAAGGACACGGACCGAACCACCTGGGGATCGAACCCAGGACCTTCTCACTGTAAGGCCACTGTGCCACCCCTAAATATAAATTGAGGAGCCAAAACATTTGGACCCATGTCACAAAAAACATCAAGAACAGGCCACAAATCACCACCAGGTTATTTATGGTCAACACTCACTGTACTAGAGGACATGAAGTCTTCTATCTGGTACTGACCAACCAAAAGGCTACTGTGGCTCAGTTTGCAGATTATTTCATTACTATTCAGTACTATCACAACACACAGTGGATGAAACCCTTCTGTGTCCATGCTTACTTCTTTCCAACATCATAAGCACCTACAACGGGACACAGGCATGAATCTGGACATCGAGGCAATGGAGGAAAATCGACTGGTTTGATGAATCCGTTTTTCCTCAAAGATGATTTGGACAACCAGCAGGTGTGCATCACTTACCTGTGGAAAAGATGCACCAGGATGCACTAAGGGACGGTTCACCTCACAGGTTATGTACAGGTTAAAGCAGTGGTCCCCAACCGGTACTGGTCTATTAATAATCACACTCTGAAAGATGTTTTAATTTGAACAAAGCGGATTCTCTTTTAATAACATCCGTCTGTTCCTCTTTGACGTGGGATTTTCTGCAGCGAAAAAAGCTCAGGGTTCCCACTGATTTTCCATCATTGGTAAGTAGTATTGTTATGCACTTTGTGTTTTTTTATTATGCTTGTCGTATAATTTTATTCCGTGACACTACACCGACCTGTTCTTCAATGGTCAGGACTCTTCCTGGACCACCACAGAGCAGGTATTATTTGGGTGATGGATCATTCTCAGCACTGCAGTGACACTGACATGGTGGTGGTGTGTTAGTGTGTGTTGTGCTGGTATGAGTGGATCAGACACAGCAGCACTGATGGAGTTTTTAAATACAGTGTCCACTCACTGTCCACTCTATTAGACACTCCTACTTAGTTGGTCCATCTTGTAGATGTAAAGTCAGAGACGATCGCTCATCTTTTGCTGCTGTTTGAGTCGGTCATCTTCTAGACCTTCATCAGTGGTCACAGGACGCTGCCCATGGGGCGCTGCTGGCTGGATATTTTTGGTTGGTGGACTATTCTCAGTCCAGCAGTGACAGTGAGGTGTTTAAAAACTCCAGCAGCGCTGCTGTGTCTGATCCACTCATACCAGCACAACACACACTAACACACCACCACCATGTCAGTGTCACTGCAGTGCTGAGAATGATCCACCACCCAAATAATACCTGCTCCGTGGTGGTCCTGTGGGGGTCCTGACCATTAAAGAACAGCATGAAAGGAGCTAACAAAGCATGTAGACAAACAGATGTACTACAGTCAGTAATTGTAAAACTACAAAGTGCTTCTATGTGGTAAGTGGAGCAGATAAAATGGACAGTGAGTGTAGAAACAGGGAGGTGGTTTTAATGTTATGGCTGATCAGTGTATATCTTATATGAAACCAGTCTGTGGTGCAAAACAGGTTGGGAACCACTGGGTTAAATGACCTGCTAATAATGTCCCGTTACCAGATACTACAGGACGATAGGTTTCTCGGTGGAGTCCATGTTTCTGTAGGTCAAAGCTGTGGTTCCATTCTTTGGCTTCATCGTATATCAATGTTTAATAAAATATTATGATCAATTATACACATTAACCAATCCAAGCACATTGTGTTTTTTCTGAAACCAGTTCCTTTAGTTCAATGTAAGCTTTGTTTGGAACCACAAGAGTATAAAAGAGTCCGGCAGGTGAATTCAGCTCCTCCTGAAGTGATGAAGTTATGAATCTTAATGTGTTTGGCATTGTGTGGTGATGGTGTTCAGTCATGTGTGGAAATGATGCAGAAGATAAACATAAGTGACGATAACACACACACACACACACAAACGAGTGTGTAATGTGAGCGGAAATGAGACGTGAGAGATGAATTGAAATGATGGACAGATTGAAGCCCGCGGGGGCAAAACATTTCAAAACTAAATACACAAACACACAGTGCATCATGATGTTTTCGGACTGGGTGAACTGATTGGAAATAAGCGAAGCATAAAATACATAAAATATATAGAAAAAAAAAACACGAACGCAAACCAACCCCAGCAGGTTTAAAAACAGCAGCGCTGTGTTGTTATCTTCACGCACGACTTTAAATAGAAATGAAGCTGAAACCTGATTATCAGATATAAAAAGTTTAATAATGAACTAAAGCTCAGAAATGTTCTAATTGAACCGAGTTAAAATAAAAGCGAGAAGTTAAACAGTTTGGGGAAAAAACCTGCATGGATCCGTCTCGGTTTCTATCAGTAAATTATCAGAAGGAACCCGAGGCAAGGGGAGATTTAGTTCATTAGACGAGCTTTTGAAGTGATTTAAAACACTGTACGAATGAATGAATCGTTTTACTCCAAACTAAATGGTTTCGTTCCAAACGCTGATCTGAGAAAGGAAGGTCGGTGTTAATAGAGAAAGAGCTGCTACACTTACTGAGAAATTACTGATGATTTAAAGGTGAAACCCTGGGTGGGTAGTGCTTTCACCTCACAGCATGAAGGTCCCGGGTTTGATTCCCAAGTGGAGTGATATACAGTATGTCCTTTCTGTGTGGAGTTTGCATGTTCTCCCTGTTGTTAGAAATTCAGCATACTGGAGTTAGGAGACGTGGTCTTCAACAGTAGAGTTTTATTAACACATACAGTAGTGTTAAAAAAAATAGCAGTAATTTTTTAAAAAGCAAATAAAGTGCAAAATCATTATTATAACTTTTATTTCCATAAATGCAAATGCACTGAAAATACTACACTTTCAATTCTAAATCAAAACATCATAACAAAATGTAGCCAGTTTGTGTTAATCCTTTACAGACAGTTAAGAAAAATTAATATTAGGCTGTTCAAAAAAATAGCAGTGCCAGCATTTTTCTTTAAAAACTGTATGTATGTATAAACTAAAAAAATGTTTGAGGTTTCACTTTAAATTATTGAACTAATATTTAGTGGCATAACAGTTGTTTCCGAGATCTGTGTTGCATGGAGTCGACCAACTTCTGGCACCTCTGAACAGGTATTCCAGTCCAGGATGATTAGACTCGGCCATGGAAACCCGTTCCATGAAGCTCTACACTCTGTTCTTGAGCTCATCTGAAGGCCACATGAAGTTTGGAGGTCTGTAGTGATCGACTCTGCTCACTATGTGCCTCAGCATCCGCTGACCCGCTCTGTCATTTTACGTGGTAACACTTGGTGGCTGAGTTGCTGACGTTCCCAATTGCTTCCACTTTGTTATAATACCACTGACAGTCGACTGTGGAATATTTAGTAGGGAGGAAATTTCACGACTGGACTTGTTGCACAGGTGGCATCACGGTACCACGCTGGAATTCCCTGAGCTCCTGAGAGCGACCCATTCTCTCACTAATGTTTGTAGAGGCAGTCTGCATGCCTAGGTGCTTGATTTTATACACCTGTGGCCATGGAAGTGATTGGAACACCTGAATTCAATGATTTGGATGGGTGAGTGAATACTTTTGGCAATATAATGTATGTGATGTCAGCAGTCCAAACTGTGAAAACTGAAGGAATAAAAACATAGAACCCATCAAATACAGAATAAACAGGACTAAATACTTCATAAATATTAATTTAGTCTTTATATTTATACCAACAGAGTCATCCTTATAAAGTTGCAGTGCAGAAATACATGCTGAACAATGTGCCCGTCCATGTATGGACAACACGTACCATCACACCAAGTGGCAATTTCAAGCAGCCAATTCACATTTTGGAAGCCAAAACAGACGTGTAAAGAGCAGTGACAGGCAAGGATCAAACCCAGGTCGTCAGGATTCATGTTGCTGTGTGGCACCCACTCTACAAGGTGCGGTGCGCTGTAATTTTTTTATGATGCTTCATAAAAAAGTACATCATTCATTTAGATCCATTTTCTATTCGGTGCGGTTTAATTCCAGACAAGGTCGCTCTGGTCACACTGGAGCTGGACCTCACGCTGGATTTATGACTCGGTAAGAAAAAAGACATAAGGCTCGGTAATTACCTTTAATAAAGCTGAGTCAATATGTATTTTTACGGGCACGAATTGTGCCAGCGAGCATTTTCCATTTAACACTGAACTGAGTGGCAGCCAACTCAACCCTCCTTTGTGGCCGTAACAGCCTGAAGTTTGTCGGTAGGAATTTGTGCCTATTCATTTAAAAGAGGATTTGTGAAGCCAGGCGCTAATATTTCACCAAATGACTCGTTTGCAACCAGCGTTCCAGTTCATCCCAAAAGGTGTTCAGTAAGATTTTTAGGGCCTTTTAAAGACTACCACCTTAAAACCACCTCCTTGTTTCTACACTCACTGTCCATTTTATCAGCTCCACATATACACACACTTTGTAGTTCTACAATTACTGACTGTAGTCCATCTGTTTCTCTACATACATTTTAAACCTGCTTTCACCCTGTTCTTCAATGGTCAGGACTCTCACAGGACCACCACAGAGTATGTAATATTTAGGTGCTGGATCATTCTCAGCACTGTAGTGACACTGACATGGTGGTGGTGTGTTAGTGTGTGTTGTTCTGGTATGCGTGGATCAGACACAGCAGCGCTGCTGAAGTTTTTAAATACTGTGTCCACTCACTGTCCACTCTATTAGACACTCCTACCTAGTTGGTCCACCTTGTAGATGTAAAGTCAGAGATGATTGCTCATATATTGCTGCTGTTTGAGTTGGTCATCAATGACAGTGAGGTGTTTAAAAACTCCAGCAGCACTGCTGTGTCTGAGCCACTCATACCAGCACAACACACACTAACACACCACCACAAATAATACCTGCTCTGTGGTGGTCCTGACCATTGAAGAACAGGGTGAAAGGGGGCTAACAAAGCATGGAGAGAAACAGATGGACTACAGTCAGTAATTGTAGAACTACAAAGTGCTTCTATATGGTAAGTGGAGCTGATAACATGGAAAGTGAGAGTAGAAACAAGGAGGTGGTTTTAATGTTATGGCTGATCTTTATACTCTGTTGATAAACACTGACTGCCTGTAATCTGTGTTTATTTGCATTGCTAGTTACTTACATCCATTCAGCCAGATCATCCAGATCCACTTTGTTAACAGAAGCTGATACAACATTTTTACTTCTGCTTGATATTTCTTGTTTTAAACCTGTTCTACACTCCTGTTCAAACCTGTAACTCGTGCATTTTTGCACCTCATTTCTGCCACTTTGCACCTCAAATCTCTGCTCTTATTGACGGCATGTTTTATGTCGGTGTGTTGTTTTCCTTTTTTATATGATTCATTTATGTTGAGAAGTACCACACAGCATTTCGTATTACTATGTACAATGTCAAATAAAGTTTTTATTCTGTTCTATTCTAATGTATTAGACATGAGTCACGCTCGCCTGTGCAAAAATGTACTAGAATAAATCCGACTTTCTGCTATTATCTTTGCTTTCATTGAAAAAAAAAGAAGAGAAAAGCTTCATCCCTCACAACTACTATGTCGCTGAATCTTTCTGAATGTAGCCGTCTCGTGCTGAATTGATGGAGCAGTTTATTAATTCATCAGCAGATTTTAAAAGTAAATTAGCTGAATGAGGGTTTGTGCTGATGGAGGCTCTTTTTAATCGGCTGTGCAGAAGCGAGAGGAACTCGGGGATCAGATCGTCCGGCGCCCGCTGTGACGAAATCTGGTGTTTTAACAAGGATGAAAAATCCCTGATTTTATTGTTTTTTTATTAGAAGATATGTTGCTTGTGCAGCTCTTTAATTCATCCCTTTTTGTTGGCCTGTACTGATCACTAGTGATTAATCAGACGCACAGGGCCTGAGATCCTGCATATCGGACCTGAGGAAATATCGACTATATAGACTAGAGTCCTAGACTTTTTTGTTTGTAGTCCTTTTGTTATCCTCCGATTTTCGTTGTACCAGAGCCTATTTAAGGTGTCTTGTTTCCGCAATGCATTCTCCAGTTCATTTATTCATTAACTGTCTATTTTACCATCGTTTTATCCCAGTCAGGGTGGCAATGTGTTCGATTCATTGGGCGTAAGGCAGGAAACACCCCAGACAGGTCGCCAGTCCATTCACACATTCACAATCACACTTAGGGCAATTATAGTTGCTCCAGTTGGCCTGACTGCTTGTCTTTGGACTTGTGAAAGGACCCTGGTCACCCAAAAGGGAAATCAAACCCAGGACCTTCGATTTCCCTTTATTTGTCTGACCTGTGATGGATTGGCAATCTGTCAGGGTGTTTCCTGCCCAATAAATCAGACCCTCCGCGAACCTGACCAGGACACAGAGGTGGTAAAACAGGGGGGTGCTGGAGCCTATCCCAGCTTTTCAATGGGCACAAGGCACACAGAAACACCCTGGACGGGACGCCAGTCCATCGCAGGGCAGACACACATACACACACACTCATACACACACACATACACACACACACACACACATTCACCTACAGGGTAATTCAGTGTCTCCAATGAACCTGACTGCATGTTTTTCGACTGTGGAAGGAAACCGGAGCTCCCGGAGGAAACCCACGCAGACACAGGGAGAACATGCAAACTCCGCACAAAAAGGACCCGGACCGCCCCGCCTAGGGATC
Source organism: Trichomycterus rosablanca (assembly GCF_030014385.1). NCBI lineage: Eukaryota > Metazoa > Chordata > Actinopteri > Siluriformes > Trichomycteridae > Trichomycterus > Trichomycterus rosablanca. Next base: position 3,658,691 of record NC_085992.1, on the reverse strand, counting down.
GAACCCAGGACCTTCTTGCTGTTAGGCGACAGTGCTACCCACTAAGCCACCGTGCCACCCCATACAACAAATGAATGAATTAATTAATTAATGAACTTTCTCTGTTGTGTTTGATTCATTTGACGGCGGCGCGGTGGCTGAGTGGGTAGCACTGTCGCCTCACAGCAAGAAGGTCCTGGTGGGGAGGTCCGGGTCCTTTCTGTGTGGAGTTTGCATGTTCTCCTCGTGTCTGCGTGGGTTTCCTGGGTGCTCCGGTTCTCTCACACAGTCCAAAGACATCCAAGTGAGGTGAATTGGAGATGCTAAATTGTCTATGACTGTGTTTGATATAACCTTGAATCAAACCCAGGACGTTCTTGCTGGAAAGCAACTGTGCCACCATGCTGCCCTTTTCCCAATACCATATAACAATTGCTCTTCTGTTTGCACCACCACTACACTGGCTATGCAGGCTTGCAGACTAGCACCCACACTCACTGATGTGTGGGTGCACTGATGTGAAAGTCAGTGGTTCCCTCTCTACTCTGGTCAACTGTGGATTCTCACATCGCATACGGAGACAATCAGACCTTCCGTCTGAGCAGCGCTAACTTAAACTCATAAGCTCGAACCTCTCAGGCTGATGCGAGCCTCCCGAGCAAACCCGAGCTCTTGATTCTTAATGAGGATTGAGTTTAACTCGACGAAACGTCGCTCGATCTCGGCTCAGTCCAGTCACAGTGAGCGAGTGTCCAGACCCGCGGTTGATGATACAGAAATGAAAAAGGTCACGGAGACGACAAACCCCAGGTTCTTTCACCGGGTTCCCCTCAGGTCCTCTTCAGTTCTCATCAGTGTTAATTCCTTTCTAAAATTACCATGCCAAAGGAACAGGGAACAATACTGTCACCTTCAATTTTCCTGCAGAATAAGAGGAAGAACGGAGATGCAGTAATTGTAATTGGTGTTGCTTTGTGTGGGGTGAATGCTTGTTTTATGCCTTAGTCAATTTAGATGGCACAGGACCCACCACCATCAAAAACATCATAATGATATTAAAGTGGGAAACAAAAGGGAATCATTTAAACTGACTTGATGTGTGTTTGATTTAGGATTCATCAGTGTTTTGATAATATCAAATGTACACAGATCATCCATAACATTAAAACCACCTCCTTGTTTCTACACTCACTGTCCATTTTATCAGCTCCACTTACCATATAGAAGCACTTTGTAGTTCTACAATTACTGACTGCAGTCCATCTGTTTCTCTACATGCTTTGTTAGCCCCCCTTTCACCCTGTTCTTCAATGGTCAGGACCCCCACAGGACCACCACAGAGCAGGTATTATTTAGGTGGTGGATCATTCTCAGCACTGCAGTGACACTGACATGGTGGTGGTGTGTTAGTGTGTGTTGTGCTGGTATGAGTGGATCAGACACAGCAGCGCTGCTGGACTTTTTAAATACCGTGTCCACTCACTGTCCACTCTATTAGACACTCCTACCTTTTTGGTCCACCTTGTAGATAAAAATTTAGAGACGATCGCTCACCTATTGCTGCTGTTTGAGTCGGTCATCTTCTAGACCTTCATCGGTGGTCACAGGACGCTGCCCACGGGGCGCTGTTGGCTGGATATATTTTTGGTTGGTAGACTATTCTTAGTCCAGCAGTGACAGTGAGGTGTTTAAAAACTCCAGCAGCACTGCTGTGTCTGATCCACTCATACCAGCACAACAAGGAGGTGGTTTTAATGTTATGGCTGATCGGTGTATTTAGTAACTTTGTGTGGGTAGCACTGTCGCCTCACATCAAGAAGGTCCGGGTTCGATTCCCCAGCCGGGCAGCCAGGGTCCTGTCTGTGTGAAGTTTGCATGTGCTCCCTTGTGTGTACTTGTGTGTTTCCTCTTCCTTGTGTGTGAGTGTGTGAATGTGTGTGTGTGTGGTGCTGGACAGGCAGAGGCAAGTTGGGATGTGAATGTGGTGTGAGTGGTTGGCTGGATTTGTGGTGCTGTGTGTATAATAGTGTGTGTGTGTGTGTGTGTGTGTGTGTGTTTGTTTTAGGCCTCTGAACTCTTCATGAACTCATTTTTATGTTTTACTCCTGCTTTGTCCTGGTCAGGGTCACGGCGGGTCTGGTTTCCACGGAAACACTGGGTGCAATGCAGTAACTCACCCTGGTTAGGATGCCATACCTCAGCCACACCCCCCTCCCCCTTTTTCAGACAGAGCCAGTTGAAGTGTTCTGGAAGTCTCACAAGGATCTGTTAAAAGCAAGTCACAGCAGAACTGCTGAAAAAATAATATCATACAGCTGGATTAGGAGGTTCTGAGAATCCTCCAGGACATTCTGAACCTCCGGGACCATGAGAGACGTCTGAGCTGTTCTTGCTGCCAGTGCAGCCCTCACCAGGAGAAGTGGGTGGAAGATGAAATAAACCTCCATTAAACTAATTAGTCTAATACAGTGGAGAGAAAAAGATCCTCGTTGTCGTGAAGGGTTTTGTGAATTTACGGCTGGTTTGACTGACTCCTCTGCTCGGCTGATTGTTATTTAAGAAAACTGCCGCCTCTTTTGTTTTACGGCTTTTCTTTTCAGCGTGTTTGGCAAATTTATGGCTGTTAGATTCACCGCACACGGTATTTGTCAGCGCTGGAACGTTCCGACGGTAAAATGAGACAGTGGGTTTAATTTCCACTGAGAATCGGAGCGGCACGTCTGCAGCGCGGGGACTCGTTGACTTTTAATGCTTGTTTATGGATAATAAATTCTAATATTATCTCTAAATTGGCCCTCGGGTGGTGCAGTACTTTATGAAGCGAGCCCACTGTGCCTGAGACCCGGGTTTGCGTTTTAGTGGCGTACCATCCATGTTGGTTGATTTACAGATCTTTTTTTCCCCCATCAAATGCCATCTCTATTGTCTGGTCCAGCAAAGGAACACTGGTTTCTTTGTTCGTGTTTTGGCTCCATCTAAAATTGCAGCTGATAAAGAAGACCCTGATAGCTTTATGTGTCCTGGAGGGGATTTGTAGTCATTTAAAGAGTTGCAGATAATCAGAACAGTGGTCAGATGAGGTAAAAATAAACTTTGGCAATAATTAGGAAGAAGTGTTGTGTATATAATCCAAAGAACACCAAACCTATGTTAGGTATGTATTACCATGGTATGTGGCTGTGGTTTTTATTTATATATTTATTTATTTATTTAATCTGTGCAAACTGTACCATGAGGTTATTACTATGAGGTCATTGAATGTACCCCTTCATATGATGAACCAATAAAAAACAATTTCTGGACATTTCAACAAGACAACAACCCTACATCATCATCATCATTGTAGCATCCTGGTCTCTGATCTCTTTCTCGGTTGGTTGGGCGTCATTGTTCATAATCCTCGCATAATACTGGTGTAACGCTATGGGCTATGACGAGACGAGGGGCAGACACACACGCAGAGATGCTGAATCAAAAGTATTTAATAATAACAAAAAACAAGACAAGACTACACTAGACAGGTTTAAACAAGACAGGACAGACAAATGTGATCTATGCTAAATGCTACGCTAACCTAAACTAAACACACATGAACGATGCTAATCTAACCTAAAGGCTAAACACTAGTGATGGGTCGTACTGTGCCGAGGCTTCGGAGCGTGTGTCGAGAAATCTAGGAAGTCTTTCGTGAAGCGCGTATCGAGGCTTGCTTCTTTAAGAACAAGTGACGTCACGGATGACGTGTGAAGCCTCGCCGGTTCAGGAAGTGGTTCGAGTACTGGCGCGATTTATGTGAAAGGGTTTTTTTCAAAAGCTGGAGAGGTCCTATCAAAAAAGAGAAACCGCCTGAGTCCAAGCACAGTGGAAAAAATACTGTTTCTAAATAAAAATGAATAAAGTCCATCTCACCAGTATTCACAAACACAATCCTATAAAAACACCACTAAAATTTAAACATGAATAGACCTATATTACTTTTTCCCACTTAACAAAAATCATATATGAAATCATGAATGAATGATGGATGGATGAATTAACCACACAAAATCATATTAAGATGTTTTTATTTCTATTCTTGGCAGTGATTATTCCCATGTTAACACTTGCATGGGAGGCAGGGGTCATCACATCAGTTGAAATGACAATAATAGTTTTGACCAGCAGGGGGGTTTGTGTGCAAATGAAGCCTCGAGAAATTAACCTTTTCTCCAACCAATTTGATGGAAAGCGTCAAGGCTTCACGAGGCTTCATCAGCCCATCACTACTAAACACTAAGCTAAACAAGAACTAGACAGGACAAGACAGGGCTAAACAGGGCTAAACAGGCTAAGGCTAACAGACAAAGGCAAAAGCTAGGCAAACCGATGGGACAGAGTCTAATTAAACAAATTCAAACAGCCAGAACAGAGTCACATCAAATAGTCTCCAAAGATTGCTCCCCAGCTGCCCTCTTAAATCCCATGAGCTCATTAGGTACAGCTGTGGCTAATTAGCCTGAGACCAATCACAAAATGGGCGTTGGCTGGTTCACAGGAGCTCCCATGGGTTTTTCTTCTTCTTTTTTTTGGCTACAGACCCCTACACAAAGGCCATTAAAATTATTATAACTATAACTATTAATTATAACTGACCTGTTGTTTACATGTCGCACTGCACTTTACACATACTGTATTATACTGTAATTTCATTTGTAATTTTTATTATTTATCTATGCTATTTTACTATTTTTTGTACGCAGTGAAGTACCTTGAAACTCGACGTCAGTTGGTTCTGGGAGTGGCGTTGAGTTTAAAAGACGTTGAGTTTAAGGATGTTTGGGAAACCTGTTAATGTGTCCATGGTCCTGTAGAACTGCATATATTTTAGGTTTATGTAAAATAATGAGGTTGTTTTTGACACTTATACACTGAAAATAACACAAATATAATATAAAACACTAAAATACAATTGAAAACAGTTCAAATGAATAAAAAATACAATAAAACCTACACTCATGCTTCTTAATTGTGGAGATGCTTGATCTTGGAATACCGTATACCTTCGTTAACGATAAGTGTTTTAGACTCTTGAAAAACAAAATGATTCCTACAATTTCTCACAACCTGGAGCTGTAACACAAGTTTAAAAGTGAAACAGGGAGGAGAATCCAGATTAACACAGATACATGTGGAGCTTTCAGACCGGATCTGATGGTTATTCCACACAAACGGAGATTCGTCTCATATTCACACTTTGATGACGTTTTACTGCACCGCTCAAGCCGAGCAGCAGTCAAACATGTCAAGTTTAAGGTAAATGTCAAGTTTAAGGCCACAAATTTCTCAACGAAGGGCGTCGAGTTTCAAAGATTTCGAGCCACTCAGGTGGCGCAGCGGTAAAAACACACACTGCAACCAGAACCTCCCCGGTTTGAAGCTGAGTGGCTGTATATGCAACGATTGGCCGGTTGCTCAGTTGGGGGGTGCATGGGACAAAGAACCGGATGTGGGTCTCTCTCTGTCAGAATGCTATTACGACCTCTGCCGGCTGATTAGAGGCGCCTGCACAGAGATGAGGAAGAGTACCCTTAGGGTGTGTCTCTCCGCATGCAACGCTAGGTGGCGCCAAACTCATAAATGTGTGGGTGGAAAAAATGCATCCGGCTGCTGCCCATGTTTCGGAGGGGATATGGGTTAGCTTCAATCTCCTGGGCAGGGTTCGGCATAGACAGAGAGGAAGCACGATGCAAAATTGAACAATTGGATGCAATAAAGGGGGAGAAAAAGGAAAAAAAAAAAAAACATTTCGAGTTAACAGGACATTGAGTTAGCTGTATATGCATTTCCTTGTGTGTGCAAGCATACTTGGCGAATAAAGCTGATTCTGATTCTAATTTCAATTTCTTTTGGGGTTTATTGGGCGTATTTATTATTGAACCCCCATCTGGTCACTTCAGAGACAATGGTTGATGAATCGCAACTGTCTCTGTTGAATTGACCTTACTGAGAGGTTGTGGTCTGGTCAGTTTGTGCCCCTGTATATCCACTTGATGTTTAGCATAGCCTGTAGTCTATAGGCTGGCAAAGGTGTCGATCTGGTGGGTAAGAATCCAGATCTCTGAGCCATACGAGAGAATGGAGATGCACGACTGTTGAAATAGCTTAACCTTGAGCGCCAGATCAGTTTCGTCCTCCCGAAAGCTACCCAAGCTTGACCGTTGCACACCAAGAAGCTGCACTTCAGAGCACCATCTACATGAGGTATTTTAACTCGCTGGCATATACGATGTCGTGTCCGTCTAGTGTAATCTGGGTGATGTTGGCAGTGGTCTTCAAGATCTTTAAGAGCTGGATGTGGCAAACTGGGCTTCATAAGCTTCTCGGCTGTTCTCAAGGAGAGCAATGTAGTCTGCAATGTCAAGATAAATGACCCTAGAACATAATGCCAAACAGATTTGACTTATATTGTATTAAAAATAAAGCAGAGATGCCTGAAAAGATTTGTAAATGTAGAGTAGATCACATCGGGGACACTCCAAAGCATGAAAGATTGAGGACAGTTTGCTTAGAGATTAAACCACAACTGCATCGTCCACTGCATTAGATACAAGCTCACCTTCCTTACCCTTTTCCAAGGGTCTCTGTTTACCGTTACACTGTTTACTGTTTGACTCACAAGGGCACGTTAGGCTTCCACAATTTAATCACATCTGCCTTTGTTTATCCTCCATGTCATAACCGAATTAAAATTGATTGAGATTTTAACCCACGCCGTCTCACTCGCAGCCCCGGGAGTATGAATCAAACATGAAGCGGAATCCAGGAAGAGTCTCGTTGGAATTCAGCAGACCGCCTTAAACCTTCAGCTCGGATTAAACTCTGGTATAAAAAGTTCTCATTCATTATTTATCTCTTGTTTCCTCTGAACTTATGAAACGTCGGTCTGAAAACTCACTTCCAGTGGAGAGGCAGCCGTCTCTGAAATGTTCTCGACTGAATAAGGAAGCATGTGGTACACCGAGGCCGCTCGTATTTCTTCAGAATTGGAAAAAATTTCTCAGACGGGTGTATAAATTAGATCATGTGGAAGATAATGCCAACTGGGGCGACACGGTGGCTCGGTGGGTAGCACTGTCGCCTTACAGTAAGAAGGTCCAGGGTTTGATTTCCAGTCTGGGTCCTTTTTGTCTCTCCATGTCTGTGTGGGTTTCCTCTAGGTGCTCCGGTTTCCTCCCACAGTTCAAACAATTGCAGTCAGGTTAACTGGAGATACTAAAGTCCCCCTATGTGTGTGTTTTTGTGTGTGTATGTGTGTGTGTTTGTCCAGTATTGGACTGGCGGCCTGTCCAGGGTGTTTCCTGCCCAGTGAATCTGTGACCCTGAATAGGATAAAAGTGGTGGTAAAACAGAAATGAATAATATGAACAGCAAAAAGCAACTGTCCTATATATATATGTACATCATTCTCAGCACTGCAGTGACACTGACATGGTGGTGGTGTGTTAGTGTGTGTTGTGCTGGTATGAGTGGATAAGACACAGCAGAGCTGCTGGAGTTTTTAAATACCATGTCCACTCACTGTCCACTATCTATTAGACACTCCTACCTAGTTGGTCCACCTTGTAGATGTAAAGTCAGAGATGATCGCTCATCTATTGCTGCTGTTTGAGTCGGTCATCTTCTAGACCTTCATCAGGACGCTGCCCACGGGGCGCTGTTGGCTGGATATTTTTGGTTGGTGGACGATTCTCAGTCCAGCAGTGACAGTGAGGTGTTTAAAAACTCCAGCAGCATTTCTGTGTCTGATCCACTCATACCAGCACAACACACACTAACACACCACCACCATGTCAGTGTCACTGCAGTGCTGAGAATGATCCACCACCTAAATAATACCTGCTCTGTGGTGGTCCTGACCACTGAAGAACAGGGTGAAAGCAGGCTAAAAAAGTATGTAGAGAAACATATGGACTACAGTCAGTAATTGTAGAACTACAAAGTGCTTCTATATGGCAAGTGAAGCTGATAAAATAGACAGTGAGTGTAGAAACAAGGAGGTGGTTTTAATGTTATGGCTGATCAGTGTATAATATAAATAGTTCTATATGGCATCACAAGAAATCTCCTATATGCCACTGGCCTATTGATATTCCTCGACCCCCTGTACAGAACACCTTTAGGTTTTGACAGGATATTAGGTAGGTGGTCCTAATGTATTGGCTCATTGGTGTATAATATACAATACTGCATTGCCCACACACACACACACACACACACACACTTTGATACTAAAATTACCACTTTGGCTTTGAATTTTAATAGCTGGACATTATTTTAATGCCTCACCAGGCTATAAGTGAACATTTTGTTCGAAGCCCGAGGCTTAAGGAGCTTTATTGATCCATTTAAGATTTATTGTATGTTAAATGATGTCAAGAATCTCTTTAGTAGCAGTAAATTGCCTACACTTGCAGATTTAAATGAGTTCCCAGATGACATTATGGTCCCAAATACAATATTTAAGGATGCTATAGTGCCTTTATGTAATAATACCAGGGTTCATGTCAAGTACAGCATCACTTTGCTGAAAATATCTTTATTATGATGTATTTTATTGATCACATTTCTAAAAGACAGAACATCGCTGCTTACAAAGTAGTGGAATTATAGTCATCCTTTAATCAGGAGTGAGTTTAATGTTTTCTGTTTAATCTGTACCTGTTTTATTAATTATAAACCCAGTCCCAAAAGATATGACTGCAGATGAATTTTCAACCAAAAACATCCAGCCAACAGCGGCCCGTGGGCAGCGTCGTATGACCACTGATGAACATCTCAAAGATGAGCAACTCAAACAGCAGCAATAGATGAGCGATCGTCTCTGACTTTACATCTACAAGGTGGACCAACTAGGTAGGAGTGTCTAACAGAGTGGACAGTGAGTGGACATGGTATTTAAAAACTCCAGCACTGCTGTGTCTTATCCACTCATACCAGCACAACACACACTAACACACCACCACCATGTCAGTGTCACTGCAGTGCTGAGAATGATCCACCACCTAAATAATACCTGCTCTGTGGGGGTCCTGTGGGGGTCCTGACCATTGAAGAACAGCATGAAAGGGGGCTAACAAAGCATGTAGAGAAACAGATGCACTACAGTCAGTAATTGTAGAACTACAAAGTGCTTCTATATGGTAAGTGGAGCTGATAAAATGGACAGTGAGTGTAGAAACAAGGAGGTGGTTTTAATGTTATGGCTGATGGGTGAATATTTAATGATTTTTATAATTTTTATGGATTATCATTTATTCATTGTCTGTTTAATGCTGGTCAGGGTCACGGTGGGTGCAATTCACAGGACGAAAGGTAGGAAAGACAAAATTCTACCACAAAATAAACAAAAAAAAAGAAAACAGCATCTGTGACCGTACGGGTGTGTTGGTGCCGTGGGTGTGAAATGAGTAACCTGCACATCTGTAAAGGCATTTATGCTGAGGGATACGTACACACACAAACCAATGTGCTGCTGCCTGGACCCCAAGACTTTTAAACAAGTTAAACAATTCTACTTTTACAAATACAGTTTTCAAACAGGGCGGCACGGTGGGTAGCACTATCGCCTCACAGCAAAAAGGTCCTGGGTTCGATCCCCAGGCGGGGCGGTCCAGGTCCTTTCTGTGTGGAGTTTGCATGTTCTCCCCGTGTCTGTGTGGGTTTCCTCCCACAGTCCAAAAACATGCAGTCAGGTTAACTGGAGACACTGATTTGCCCTATAGGTGAATGGGTGTGTGTATGTGTGTCTGCCCTGCGATGGACTGCCGCTTCGTCCAGGGTGTTACTGTGTGCCTTGCGCCCATTGAAAAGCTGGAATAGGCTCCAGCACCCCCCAAACGTTGAAGCTTTTAACTGGAACCTTCTTGTTACGGAAATTACATTCATTTGCACAATGACGAGGAAAGTAAAGGCACGAAGTAAAACAGCTAAATACACTCGCTAATCTGTTGTTGTATTTTATCTGAATTTACAGATTATTTGTTTATTTCTACGCTACATTTCTAATATATGTTTTGTGTAGATTATATTGACTCATGACTTGACTCGGACTCTAGCCTAAAGTCTCGTGACTCGACTCGGACTCTAGCCTAAAGTCTCGGCGAGATCAAATCAACTTGTAAAACCCAAAGCTGAAAGTCAAAGTCCAAAACTCTGGGTTCTGTTGATAAAAAATTTACTCCTGTCTCATTCTGAGCTCTATAAAAAGCTGAATATTGGTAAAAACTGCAGTCTGACTTTATCTTCGGAGAGAAACGGTGTAGAAAACCCGGCACCTGTTGAGATTCCGTGGCTTTGTGTATAAAAGCTGCATAATAACAGCGGCGATGCGGCACCGACTCTCCATTACCACATGACTCGTCTGTGGGCTGATAAAAAGCTCAAGCTGATACGAAAACAGCCTGTTTATATTGTGTGTATCGGCGGCTCAGCAGGAACCCGCGGTGAAGGTTTGTTACTGAATCAGACGATGCAGTAAAACTGATTAAAGACCAACAAGGCTGGCATATTAAAACACATAGCGTGGGTTTATTCAATAAAAAGAGGGAATGAGGGCGGCACGGCGGCTTGTGGGTAGCACTGACGTCTCACTACAACATGGTCCTGGGTTCGATTCCTGAGTGGAGTTTGCATGTTCTCCCCATGAGTAGGTTTCCTCCGGGAGTTCCGGTTTCCTCCCACAGTCCAAAGTCAGGTTAACTGGAGATAATATACAATATATCCAATATACAATTACCCTGTTCATATCTCCCGGGGCGGCCCGGTGGCTCGGTGGGTAGCACTGTCGCCTCACCACAAGACGGTTCTGGGTTCGATTTCTACGTGGTGTTATCTGCATCCTTTCTGTGTTGAGTTTGCATGTTCTCCCTGTGTCTGTGGGTTTCCTCCGGGAGTTCCGGTTTCCTCCCACAGTCTAAAGCCATGCAGTCAGGTTAACCAGAGATAATATACAATATACAATATACAATCACCCTGTTCATATCTCCCGGGCGGCTCGGTGGGTAGCACTGAAATCTTACTACAAGACGGTTCTGGGTTCGATTCCTACGTGGAGTTACCAGGGTCCTTTCTGTGTTGAGTTTGCATGTTCTCCCCGTGTCTGTGTGTGTTTCCTACGGGTGCTCTGGTTTCCTCCCACAGTCCAAAGACATACAGTCAGGTTAACCGGCGATAATAAAATGTATGTGTGTGTGCCCTGTGATGGACTGCTGACCTGTCCAGGGTGTTTCCCACATTTCGTCCAGTGACTAGTCTTCCAAACTAGTTGTATACAATTACCCTGTCGATATCTCCTGGGGTGGCTCGGTGGGTAGCACTGACATCTCACTACAAGACGGTCCTGGGCTTGATTCCTACTTGCAGTTACCCAGGTCCTTTCTGTGTAGAGTTTGCATGTTCTCCACGTGTCTGCGTGGGTTTCTCCGGTAGCTCCGGTTTCCTCCGATGGGGCTTAAACCGGCGACCTCATGATTACCAGTCCAATACCTTAACCTCTGAGCTACCACTGTCCCTGAGCTGCCTCAGGAAAATAAACAAAGTAAGAATTTAATCTGCATCTCCTCAACAGACCGGATTAGAATTGTGAATTCTGAAGAACCACAAGCCACAAGTTTGTAAACTTAATTAAAGCAAATCCATCTCGTTCTTCATCCCAGCTAATTACGTGCAGGGAAATATCTAATGTTTGTTCCGAGGGTATTGACTTGTGTACCTTCAACTGCTCATTCCAGCGGATCCAGCCATTTCCATCACACGCCGCCACTTTGAACAAGTAAGTTCGTCAAATCTTTAAGAGCAACAACAGCGCAGATGTAAATCAGAGCATCGCACGAGCTCACGAAGGCACACGCTGCATAATAAACGATCTTCTAATCTGTCTCTGGAAGCCACGCATTCACAAGAATTGCTTACCTGGAGCTTAGTTAATTGGGTTTCCATGGCTGAGCAGCTACACGCGGGCCTAAAACCACCGCGAACAATGCCAAGCGTTCGCTGGAACAGTCTCAAGCAAATTAACAGCGGAGTTTAATTAAGTGGAAACGTGTTCTCCAGGGTTATAAATGACACTTCATTATGAGCCTGGCAGATATCAAGTGAACCGAGCACCAAGTATAAAGTTTGTTGAAGGAGGAATGATGATCTGTGGTTGATTTTGGAGGCTTGCTCTGCACCAAGATCCAATTACGTTCATTTCTAATGCTAGACCACATCATAATATTCCATAGAATATCATCTTTTGGTCTTTTACTGCAAGGAAATTGCTAAATTTGGTGTGTAGGATCAGACACTGACCTTAACCCATCCGAAACTCAAGCCAACACAAAGTTTCATCCAACTCAAATGCATGACCTCAGTTTTTTGCCTGAATATAAATGAATCTGAGCAGTAATGTTCCAGAACTTGGTAGAAATCTTGGCACAGCGTTGGTGGTTTTGCAGCAAAAAATTGAGACCAATTCAATTTGAATACAACCTTTGTCAAGCTCTACAATACGGAGTCACATGCACAAATGCAACTGTGCAAAAAAGAAGCCTTATGTTAACCATGTCCAGAAGCGGCGTCGACTTCTCTGGGCTCAGACGCATCTAGGATGGACCATCACACAGTAGAAACGTGTATTGTGGTCAGATGAATCAGTGGGACAAAATAAATGCTGGACTGAGAATAGTCCACCAACCAAATATATCCAGCCAACAGCAGCAATAGATGAGCGATCGTCTCTGACTTTACATCTACAAGGTGGACCAACTAGGTAGGAGTGTCTAATAGAGTGGACAGTGAGTGGACACAGTATTTCAGAACTCCAGCAGCACTGCTGTGTCTGATCCACTCATACCAGCACAACACACACTAACACACCACCACCATGTCAGTGTCACTGCAGTGCTGAGAATCATCCACCACCTAAATAATACCTACTCTGTGGTGGTCCTGTGGGGGTCCTGACCATTGAAGAACAGGGTGAAAGCAGGTTAAAAACAGTATGCAGAGAAACAGATGGACTACAGTCAGTAATTGTAGAACTACAAAGTGCTTCTATATGGTAAGTGGAGCTGATAAAATGGACAGTGAGTGTAGAAACAAGGAGGTGGTTTTAATGTTATGGCTGATCAGTGTATATTGGACTTTCATTTTTCCATGAGGTTTAGCTGTGGATCATTAGCTTACTGTCCAATCATCATGAGGGGGCGTCAACTTGAAACCCTAAACTCTCTCAGTGATAAAATAAAATCTTTTTAGACACCGTTGGCATTTCTGCTCTCTCTCTTTTTCTCTCTCTCTCTCTCTCTCTCTCTCTCTCTCTCTCTCTCTCTTTCTGCGAGACTTCTTGTAGCAGTGGGGTGATGTTAGGGGCTTGCCTAGGGCCAGAATTTCAAAGAGTAGTTCAAGATGGCAGCGTGTGCTGTGTAAAAAAGACGATGATTGATTATGGCGGTTGCGTCTGCAGCCCTGTGGCATCAAAATGTATACGGCGTTCTGGAAAGAGTTTGTGTAGGATGTAAAACTACTGGCACTGAAACACAGTCTGAAACACATCCAGCAGCAAATCCCTACAGTTTTGATTTACATATTTTTTTTACGGTAGGATAAAATTCATTTATTTATATCCATGAGGGAAATTTAAGTGTAACAGCAGCATCAGGACAGAGTAAATACAGTTAAAGATAGAGTAAATTAAAATAAATATAAGAGATAACACCTTTACCAGCATTTGTCTCTCCATCACCATCTCCACTGTGTCCAATTTTACTCCCAGTACTAAGTCGGCCTTCCTAATGGTCCTGTTGAGCCATAAAAGATGTCACAACACCACAGACATAGAAAGTTTGCAGCAGCTTGCCTCTCACACCAGTAAAGTAAAGTTGGCTCTGGTCCTTCCTATACAGCCTATCGATGTTCACTCAGGTGGACACCCAGGTACTTGTAGGTATTTACTACTTCGATGTTCTTACCCTGGATGGCGACTGGAGCTGGAGAGGATTTCTTCTTCCAGAAATCTCTATAAGGACACTATATTAGGACAATGACTATTCTTCAGTAAGATTAATTAACAAGATTGCAGAGGTGGCCAAATCTCCAAAACTGTAGCTCTTGTGGGGTGTTCCCGGTCTGCAGTGGTCAGTATTTATCAAAAGTGGTCCAAGGAAGGAACAGTGGTAAACCGGCGACAGGGTTATGGGCGGCCAAGGCTCATTGATGCACGTGGGGAGCGAAGGCCGGCCATCAGCCGAGCTACTGTAGCTCAAATTGCTGAAGAAGTTCATGCTGGTTCTGATAGAAAGGTGTCAGAATACACAGAGCATCACAGTTTGTTGTGTATGGGGCTGCAAATGAGGGACCAACACAATAATAGGACGGTGGTCATAATGTTATGTCTGATAGGTGTAGTACACAGTTATATAATTATAATTACATAATACAATTACATTGTAAGTTTAGGAGAGTTTTTCTTTGCCCCTGTTGCTCTCGGCTTGCTCAGCAAAGGGTTTTTGGTGACTTTGAGACAATTTCTATTGTTAAAAGCGCTAAATAAGTCAATTTTACTTGACTACGATTATACCCTTTATAAAGAGATATGCATGCCCACCCCCCCACACCCATTTTGGAACAAATTCAGACGCAGCTCACAATCAAATAAGGACTGGCTCTAAGTCACTCTAAAACCAGCTGGGCGGCACGATGGCTAAGTGGGTAGCACTGCCACCTCACAGCAAGAAGGTCCTGGGTTCGATCCCCAGGTGGGGCGGTCCGGGTCCTTTCTGTGTGGTTCTTCCCGTGTCCACGTGGGTTTCCTCCGGATACTCCGGTTTCCTCCCACAGTCCAAAGACGGGCAAGTGAGGTGAATTGGAGATACAAAATTGTCCATGACTGTGTTCAATACAACCTTGAGAACAAATGAATCTTGTGTAATGAGTAACTACCGTTCCTGTCATGAATGTAACCAAAGTGTAAAACACGACGTTAAAATCCTAATACACAAACATACTTAAACCAGTTTAGTAGGGGTAAATGATTATTAGAATTAGAATTATCAACAAAGTCATTTTTTAAACTCATATTTCCTATTATTTACTGTTTTATCACTGCAGTCATTTTTCCTCAGATCTACAGAAACGATTCTCGGTTCAGAACTGCACCGCTGCCCACCAGAAACAGAATAAAATCTTAGCAGAGCACGGCCGGGCCATGATGGATGTTGCTCAGATGTAATGACAGAACTTTGTTTTGCTCCATTAAATAGAAGGAAGTCAAAGCCATTGTGACTGGTTATCAGGACCTTGTTTTAGAGCCGCGTGTCAGCAGAAATGGAGCCAGGAGAATAAATTTCCTCCTGCGCCGTATGAAGCTGCTGCTGGTAATTGCTCTGGCAGGGTGAAGTGTGGCAGCCTGGAAGCAGCACATATAAACTAAAACAATAGTTCATCAGGCCACAACATGCTGCTCGTTCTTTAGTGCTTTAAATTACTGGGGTTTTTTTTTTTTTTACACGTGAGCTTGTGTAAAATGATTTTTAAGACGAATGATCCTCCAGCAGCGGTTTTAAATCACGTGGAAGCTCAGCCCACATTTCTACAGGCCTGCTGTTGAGGTCAGAACCTTCCAGCTGGTAGTGTTGGTGCCTGACAGCTTGTCAAGTTTGTGACCACCCCCCTGTGCACAAAGCAAAGTCTAGAAAGTCTCCAGCGTCCTGCAGTGAACAGCTCAGGAACGAACTGAAACATCAACTGAGGCTTTCTTGACAAACATCAGTGCCCAACCTGTACAAATTCCCACAGACATACAGATGTATGTCAAAGTCTTGTGAGAAGCCTTCTCAGAACAGAGGCTGTTGTTATTTGTAGCTGAAAGGATCTCACAGAATTCGCTCTGTTTAAATATCGGTTGTTTTTAAAATGGAATGTCCAGCAAGCTCATGGTCAGGCGTCCGAATACTTTTGGTCTCACAGTGTATAAAGTTGTGGGGTAGTTTAATTTCAGTTTTTAATTGTGTGTTCGTTTGGCGTGTTGGTGAGATGGTGTTCAGTGCAGCTACTTCTGGCTGCGACAGGGTTTTTTACTCCGACACACACAGGCAGTGTTTTTATTCTGCACCGACTGCTGCACTTGTTAAATGAATTTTTAATTAGTTTTAGAAATGGCAGCTGGTGGTGGTAATAAAGGCTGAAGTGAATATTGATATTTGTTAAGCAAGTCTGGTAATTAGATTTGGGTTCTGATCAAAGCCTGGAGGAGCGTGTTCTCAGGATATTTTATACAATCTTTAATTAAGATTTATGGCGTTGCATCGAGCGCTTATTCTGTCACCGGCACCAAGTCCAGGCGATCAAGAACTGTGATTTTAATGGTTTGTGTTACTGGTCATTTTACATTTTACATATTAAGACACCTGACCATGATCTTGGTGGACATTCGATTTATAGTGACCTCTATGTAATCCTTTTTAGCTATAACAACAGGCTTTGAAGTATGTCTGTGGGAATTTATGCATATCAAGTCAAAATATGACAGCATTCATATGGCTGGGAAAGTCGCAGTCGATGTTCCGGTTCATTCCAGAGCTGTTGAGTGGTGCTGAGGTCAGGGCTCTGTGCTGGACACTGGAGTTTCTTGTCTTTATAGAGCTTGCTCATGCTGGAATAGCATAAAAAAGGGCCTTCCCTTAACTGCTGCTGCAATGTTGGATGCATAGAATTTCCTTTAAATAATTGATTTGCACCCCACCCCCCACCACGCGACCCTAATTGGATAAGCGGTTAAGAAAGTGAGTGAGTGAGTAATTGCTCTATGGGCGGCACGGTGGCTCGGTGGGTAGCACTGTCGCCTCACTGTCGGTTCGATCCCCAGGGGGGGCGGTCCGGGTCCTTTCTGTGTGGAATTTGCAAGTTCTCCCCGTGTCTGTGTGGGTTTCCTCCCACAGTCCACAAACATGCAGTCAGGTTAACTGAAGACACTGAATTGCTCTATAGGTGTCTGCGTTGCAATGGACTGGCGTCCCGTCCAGGGTGTTACTGTGTGCCTTGCGCCCATTGCCACGTCGCCACTGTTGGGTCCTTGAGTAAGGCCCTTATAAAATAAAAGCGTCTGCTAAATGCCGAAAATGTAAATATAAAAAATTTAAATATTTTAGTGTAATGTGACGTCACATGAGATATAAATACATATAAAATAGAGGAAAAATAAAAGATATCTGGTGAACATGAGCAGTAAAGGACGATTTATACTTTAAACGTTCACCTTCATCTGTCAAGCACCCATATAAAGATAGAACGTCTTTTCGTGCTGTTTTTATGATTTTTACGCTGTTCATGTGTGGTATTCATTGCATCTGTAAATAATGAATAAGGTCGAGCAGGTACTGAAAGAGCGGCTAATTTAGCGGGACAAAAGAGGTACAAATAGGACGAGTAACTCCTGCGTTTCACCTTCACAATGACAGCAGTTTTATCTTTCTCATGGTTTATTCACACAACTGAAATAGGTTCATTCTGGCTCTATGCTAATCTCACACTATGAATATATTAGCACATATTGTAGCACATAAGACCCTAAAATATTGTATTCAGAAAGCATTAATAATAAAGTAGTCTGAATATTGCCACCGCCGTCACAAAATATCCATAAATGACAGTTTTGCTTTATGGATAAAAGGAAAACTTTGCCCTTTATGGCCATTAGCGGCTTTATAACTCTGGAAAATAAAACAATCAGTCTAACGTTACTGGAATATTTCCCTAAATTGTAGTCTAGATGTTTTCCCTCCTCTAATGCCTGGTTCACACTACACGATTTTTGTCATGATTTTCGCTCGCCGACTGGTCGGCGCTAGATTTGCCGGCTCGGGAGCAACTCGGCGTTCGCTCGGCGATCGAAACTCGTCTCTCAATCGCTATGTGTGAACTACTCAACAACTCGATCCGAGATTTCTAGCATGTCAGATATCTGGATCTGAGTTGCCCGACTGGCAATGAGTGCTATGTCGAACAGCCAATGAGAACGCAAGACACGGTGTGAGGGGAAACGCAGGATAGGAGTGTAAAAAGGTGGTACAGGGGCGTAATATAGTTTATATCAGAATACATCGGCACACACACAAGTTTTACAGTATTTCTGATCTTATCGTTCTCTACAGAATACCCACGCTGCATTGCAAAAATATTTATTAACCTCCAACTCACTATAGAACAAAATCCACTCAGATTCATTTATTTTTTCTCCTTGATTTTACGCTGCACATCAGTGCACAAACTTTGATCGCTCGCTACTTGTTGACGTGCATTTTCAGACGTGGTATCATTAAACCCCTCGTTACTTCTCACGTTTGTTTTCGTGACAGAACGTAGTTTGGGAGACCGGAGAAGCTCGCCTGCGATTCCAGTTGGTGATAGATGGTGTATTGTGAAACCCCCCTATCGCCGATCAACCGTGTAGTGTGAAAGACTCCCGATTACAAGAGATCCAGTCTTGTAGTGTGAACTGTACAGTGACCTGACCTGAACTTGGCATTACTGTTTGGTGAAATCCAGACATTTTACTGTATTTTACTATAAAATTTATGTCAGTCTCATCACATCCTGGTGTGAAACTGATGGAAACTGTTGTGCTTTATATTGCAGTTTGGAAGATTTAATGTGTCTTAATAAAACGAAGCCCTCGGGTTAATTTATTTCCTTCATTTTGGGAGTGAGACAGACTCTTAGCTGATTTAAGCCCCATAGTAACGACATCAGGGAGGAGAGGAGGATGGAGTCATGGTATAATTCCTGGAGATCAATCTCCAACCCGGGATCTAGTCATCTCTCTTGATGACTCCCAGATCAGACCGTCTGATAATGTAAGAAGCCTTGGTGTCGTCCTGGATAACCAGCTGACCTTCTCTCCTCATGTAGCCAACATGACGAGATCGTGCCGGTTCCTCCTCTACAACATCAGGAAGATTCAACCATTTCTCTCCATGGAAGCTACTCAGATTTTGGTCCAGTCACTTGCCAGAAAAAAATGGACCGGCCCCGAGCTACCTTTGTGGTCTAATCAGACCCTGCTCTGTACCACGCAGCCTCCGAGCCACTAGTCTCGCTCGACTTGATCCTCCACCCAGGACTCGAGGAAGACCAGCATCAGCATCAAGGCTCTTCTCTGTACCGGCACCGGGGGTGCTAGAGCCTATCCCAGCTTTTCAATGGGCGCAAGGCACACAGTAACACCCTGGACGGGGCGCCTGTCCATCGCAGGGCAGACACACACACACAAACACACACCCATTCACCTACAGGGCAATTCAGTGTCTCCAATTAACCTGACTGCATGTTTTTGGACTGTGGGAGGAAACCCACACAGACATGGGGACCCGGGCCGCTCCACCTGGGAATCAAACCCAGGACCTTCTTGCTGTGAGCCGAGCCATCGTACCACCCAGTCATACAGTGTGTCCACATTTTTAAAGAAAAATCTGAAGCCCCCTGTGATGGACTGGCGACTCGTCGGGTGTGTTTTCTACCTGTATCCCACCGAATTGGACCCACCATGACCCTGATCAAGATACAGCAGGGGAAAAACAGACAATGAATGAATTAATTAATTAATGATAAAAGATTTCTGATTGGGATGTGATTGTGGATCTTAGTAAAGAACATTTTAAATATTGCAATAAAGGGAAACACGTGTTTACACACATTTTTATTATTTATTAATATTTAAGGGAATATCTCACTTTAAATACAATTAAATTAGGTCAGTTAATTGGGTATAAACTGTAAACTGTAATCAAAGGAAAGCCTAATATTTAAGAAGTAATCGAGTTTGACTTTGAATGGCGTCCAGAACACGATGCACGCGGAGCTTCCATTACAGCTAAAATTCTGAATGAAGTGTCCCGTTAGTTCTCATCTGTTTCAGTGATTTTTTCACCTCCAGCTCTGATTGTCAGCTACTTCAGAACAGCGGGACTCGGTATTTTAACTCAGACCATCAAAGCGTTCGTTCTGTTTTTCTGCACTTTAATAAAGCGAGTCTGAAGCCATCGACACTTTCACCGAGTTTCTGCTCGTTTACTGAATGGAAAATGGATCACGCTGGGATTTGCTTGGTGAGTATGTAGTCAAGAGGCAGATAAATATAGTGAGAAAATGTTAGACGGGAACAGTGGACCCCTCACGGCTCCAGAGTCTCTTTCTCAGAGTCAAGAAAAAATTAGTGGAAAATAATATTTAACAAGCACTAAAAATAAATCGCTAAATGTTTCAGTTTATTTAGTTCAGATTTTGTCCTACAAACCATGAGGAAAGAGATCAAGAATCCAGAATCTTATGAAAAACCTTTCCCAAAGAGTGGGGGTTAAGGTACTTGACTAGTAATCAGAAGGTTGCCACTGTTGTGTCCCTGAGCAAGGCCTTTAACACTCACTTGCTGCCGCTCAGGTGCCGCAGCGGTAAAAACACACGCTGGAACCAGAGCTGGGTTCTCTAATACATCGTATCAAGTCTCAGCTCTGCCATCTGGCTGGGCTGGGGAGCTATATGAACAACGTTTGGCTGTGGTCCAGGTAAGGGAGCCGGATAGAGACCTCATAACTGGTGCAATTGCGACCTCTGCTGGCTGATTGATGGCGTCTGCACAGAGTAGAGGAATAATGCGATCAGGGTGTGGCTCTCCGTGCACAAGGCTGATCCGCATGTGAACTCGCCTCGTGCAAGTGAAAAGATGCAGTCGGGTACTGCACATGTCTCGCTCTCCTCAATTGGGGCGGAGGTCAGCACCAGTAGAGAGGAAGCATAACGCAATTAAGTAAAAACTGGACGCACAGGCCGCTCAGGTGGCGCAGCGGTAAAAACACACGCTGGAACCAGAGCTGGGATCTCGAATACATCTTATCGAGTCTCAGCTCTGCATGCCGGCTACGCTGAGCGGCCACATGAACAACGATTGGCCTGTTGTTCAGATATGGGTGGGATTTAAGCCGGATGGGCTCTCTCTCTCATAACTGATGCAATTATGACCTCTGCTGGCTGATTGATGGCGCCTGCACAGAGATGAGAAAAGAGTGCTCTCAGGGTGTGTCTCTTCATACACAGTGCTGAGCTGCACTGCACTTGTCAAAGTGTAGGTGATAAGATGCATACGGCTGCTGCCCACATGTCGGAGGGGGAGTGGATTAGCTTCGTTCTCCTCAATCAGAGCGGGGATTGGCATTGTTGGAGAGAAAGCATGATGCAATCAGGGAAATGCATGAATAAAAAATATATATATATATAAACTGGACACACTTGCATTGTGTCACAATTGTTAGTTGGTGTGGATAAAAGCTTCTGCTAAATACTGTGAATGTGAATGTAACTCCACAATAATGCCCACAAGTGTAATAAACACACAGTGCGTTGGGGTTTAGGGATCTGGAGACCTCTCTGGCCGATATATGTTACTACAAAGTATTTTGTGTTTCTTTTTACAGATCAAGCGGACGCTTTTATTAGATTGTGACATTGATGGCGTATGATCTATGAATTCGCAAGACTCGCATGAAAATCCCCCGACTGCTCTATTATTGAATATCGCCGACTTTCTAGGTCAGGACTTCATTTAATAAGAGTTACACACTGCAGCGTCTCCAGGTCTCCGCTCGTCCTTCTGAGAACCTCCGAACCTTCTCCGATTCTCCTGCAGGCAATTACTCGCTGTAGATATACAGCTACTCTGATCAGACGGCAGGAGATGGGAATTTGCGGGCAGGAGACAGGGATGTAATGGGCTTTGGTAATGTTGTAGGTCATAGGTGTGCTCATTTGTTCCAAACAGACAGCCGTTCATCTCGAGAGCAGCGTCACGGAGACGGTAATTTAATTGTCTGGCATTTCACCACCTCAAAATAATGGTCTCTCGACGGCGGAATTTCATTTTTTTTCTCTTTGACTGAGCGCTTTTCTGCACCGTTTCAGATAAACGTCGGTCATTAAGCATTCAGGTTTCAATGAAAGTATGTTTAGTTCAACCGTCGTTTGCACAATAATCCATTTCCTGTCTCTCAATACTGGCAGTGATGGTGAAATGTTAATGTATTTGTTTAGGTTGAACACACACTTTCCCAGTGTACTGCAAGACGTTTGAGATCTCTGTATTCTGTAGTGAAAGAGCCTCTAAAATGAGCACAGATGACAGATAACCGAAATACTATGGCAGCAAAACAGCTCTGACCTACTGAGGCGTGGACTCCACAAGACCCTTGAGGATTTCTGTGGTATCTGGTACCAGGACTTTAGCAGAAGGATCCTCAACTCTGGAAGTTCTGAGGTGGATCGTCCTACTGCATCCCGGTGCATCTCTTTGGCCGAGTACATGATCAAGGTGAGAACTGGATTTATACCAGACCACAGGACCTCCAATGTCCAGTTTCAACTCCCACGTGCCAACTGTAGGAGCTTAAGAGGTGGACAAATGTTGTGTGTTCTGCAATTTAGGTCAGAGCAGCTTTTTACTGGCCCGTATCATACCCTGTGTCCACCCAGTGACTGTGTTGCTATACCCAAAGTGACATCTATGCAGACATGGTTTGACTAGTTTGGTATGGACGACCTCAACCCTGTTAAATATGGTTGGGATTCATTAGCCATAACATTAAAACCACCTCCTTGTTTCTACACTCACTGTCCATTTTATCAGCTCCACTTACCATATAGAAGCACTTTGTAGTTCTACAATTACTGACTGTAGTCCATCTCTACATACCTTTTTAGCCTGCTTTCACCCTGTTCTTCAATGGTCAGGACCACCACAGAGTAGGTATTATGTGGTGGTGGATCATTCTCAGCACTGCAGTGACACTGACATGGTGGTGGTGTGTTAGTGTGTGTTGTGCTGGTATGAGTGGATCAGACACAGCAGCACTGCTGGAGTTTTTAAATACCATGTCCACTCACTGTCCACTCTATTAGACACTCCTACCTAGTGGGTCCACCTTGTAGATGTAAAGTCAGAGAAGATTGCTCATCTATTGCTGCTGTTTGAGTCGGTCATCTTCTAGACCTTCATCAGTGGTCACAGGATGCTGCCCACAGGGTGTGTGTCACTGCAGTGCTGAGAATGATCCACCACCTAAATAATACCTGCTCTGTGGTGGTCCTGTGGGGGTCCTGATCATTGAAGAACAGCATGAAAGGAGCTAACAAAGCATGCAGAGACTACAGTCAGTAATGGTAGAACTACAAAGTGCTTCTATATGGTAAGTGGAGCTGATAAAATGGACAGTGAGTGTAGAAACAAGCAGGTGGTTTTAATGTTATGGCTGATTGGTGTATCTGTCATATCATCTGCATTCAACACCAACTTTGAGTATCTACCATCAGCCCAAATTATAGGGAGGAGATAGAGATGCTTAATGGCTTTCCAAGCTGTTCATTTATGAACGTTGAAAGCAGCGCCAGTGAGAAAAGCATACGAATAGCAGCCAGGACTGCTATTAAATCTGATCTGAAATTAATTACAGTTTAAAGTTGCCAAATTTAAGAGACGGGACACTCGACAGCCAAAAAACCAATCACAATGTGACTGGTGCTTTATTATCACATCTAATTCATACACGTCACAGAACCAGAGCATTCATGATAAGCATATGAACACAGCACGACATTACAGGTGGAGAAAAGTGAAACAGCACCATCACGGCCTCCCGTCTGGATCAGGTAACGTTACAGGGAATAATGAATTAGCCAAACCTGTCAGGACCGATTACCGGCAGCAGCACACGAGCATCACACAGCCGCCGTGTATTTACAGCCTGAACATCACTGATGGAAGCAGAGCTGCAGGTTTGGAATGTCAGTGAGCATTAAAGATCACGCCGGTAGGAAAGAACAGGTCCGTACAGCAGTGATGGATTACACTCATCTCACAGTCCAGCTCATAAATCACCAGCATCTGCTCATGTTCTCTGTTTCTAATTTTCCTACATGAGCTCAGATCCAGAACGATGCTTACCTGGTGAACTCTGGGTTTATTACGGTATCAGACCGGTACTGGTATACTGGAACTGTGTGGAACGGAAATGAGAAGGTAAAAAATAAAGCGGGAAGTTTTGAGAAACGTATGATGAGGTTCAAATCTGTAACTCATGGTGTTAAAAGCACTGATTGGCAAATTGCATGATGTTTATATTTACATTGGTGGCATTTAGCGAACACTTGATTGGTTGGTTTGTTGGTTGGTTGATGAATAGATGGATTGATTGGTTGGTTGGTTGATTTATTGATTGGTTGGTTTGTTGGTTGGTTGATGAATAGATGGATTGATTGGTTGGTTGGTTGATTTATTGATTGGTTGGTTTGTTGGTTGGTTGATGAATAGATGGATTGATTGGTTGGTTAATTGATTTTTTGATTGGTTGGTTTGTTGGTTGGTTGATGAATAGATGGATTGGTTGGTTGGTTGATTTATTGATTGGTTGGTTGGTTGGTTTGTTGGTTGGTTGATGGATTAATTGGTTTTTTTAATTGGTGGTCGATTGATTGATTCGTTGGTTGATTGGTTAGTTGGTCTGTTGATTAATATATTGGTTGGTTGGTTAGTTGGTTGATTTCTTAATTAACTGATTGATTGATTTATTGGTTGGTTGGTTGATTGACTGACTGGTTGGTTAGTTGGTTTGTTGATGTATTGATTGGTTGATTGAATGGTTGGTTGATTAATTGATTGATTGATTAATTGATTAATTCATTGATTGGTTGGTCAAATGGTTGGTTGATTTATTGATTGGTTGGTTAATTGGTTGATTTATTGATTTATTTGTTGGTTGGTTGGTTGGTTTATTGATTGGTTGGTTGGTTGATTGGTTGGTCAGTTGGTTGATTTATTTATTGATTGGTTGGTTGGTTGATTGAATGGTTGGTTGATTAACTGATTAATTAATTGTTTGGTTGGTTTGTTAATTTATTGATTGATTAAGTGGTTGGTTGTTTGAGTGGTTGGTTGGTTGGTTGGTCAATTGATTGGTTGGTTGATTTATTAATTCATTGATAGATTGATTGATTTGTTGGTTGACTGATTACTTTATTGATCCCCAAGGTGAAATTTGAAAGCAACAATTGTGACTAAATACAGTTCAAGCTATTGAGGTTAAGGGCCATGTTCAGGGGCCCATCAGTGGCAGCTTATCAGTGGTGGGACTTGAATCTTCTAATTACCAGCAACCTTTTGACAGCCTTCTGAAAGATGATACCATCTGCTGTAAAGCAGTTGCTAAGGCTCTAAGTCTCCAGCTAACCACAGTGAGAGCTATTATTCACAAATGGAGAAAACGGAACAGTGGTGAACCTTTCCAGAAGTCGCCGACCTACCATAACTTAACCAAGAACGCATCAACGACTTGAATAAATCCTAATCTTTAATAAATAAAATGATGTTATAAAAGCTACATTTTGTGTTTCCTGTTGTCGTATTTTTTGAGGTTTAATTTAGTTGAAAGATCCAAAACATTTAAATGTGAGAAATTAGCAAATACTTTTTCACAGCTCTGTGTGTATGATCTATAATATTATTTTGTACTAATCCTGTATCACTCGGCTGGGTTCTGAGTAAAGTTGGAGTAAGTAAGAGTAATGGTCCTCTCAGCTCCAGTTTAAGAATAAATAGTGAATGGACTGGACAGCACATCGTGTTTGCCGCTTGGTTTCACTTCTCATGTTTCATTGCTTAAGTGTCCGTGAAGTTTTTGGACAGATTTTTCTGGGCAGTCAGTTTTTCTGTAAAAAATGCTGATACTTCAGTTTGCAGGAGCTGTTTTGTATTCAGCCATTTATGTTAAAGTTACCAGAACAGAGAAATTATAACCAGAAAAATAAGTGAGAAACAGGAACACTGGATTTTACATTTGTTAGAAATACGTTTTATTGTGTTGCTTTAATAATACAGAACAATCATGACGGAAAATTAAATAAAAATCTAAAATTAATAGATGGTAATAAGATAAAACACTGGGGGGGGGGGGTTGGTGTTGGTGGACTGGTACCACTAAGACAAACCCATTAAGGGAAACAGCACCCAAGATGCACAACACAATCAAAGAACCAAAACATTTTAACTATGACTAAAAGAAAGGAAAAGCCCTGGGTGGGACCCACGACCGTGGTCAGCCAACCAGCTACTTGATCCACCAATCAACTGACACACGAGTCGAGATCCCGAATGCTTGTTCCCAAAATCTAAACTGAAAAAAAAAAACAGGGAAATAATAGTTTAGGAGAGGAATCAACTCGCGAGTCTGATTTAACAGAAAAATCTATTCACTTTACGGGCGCTGGCTTCCAAAACAGAAGCAACGGAATGCTGAGAAGTGTGAACTTAACAACTCGATCCGAGCGACTGAAGAGAGATTTCTAGCTTGTCGAATATCTGGATCTGAGTCGCCCAACTGGCTATGAGTGCTGTGTCAAACAGCAAATGAGAACTCGGGATACGGTGTGAGGGGAAATGCAGGGGAGGAGTGTAAAACGTGGGACAGGGACATAATATAGTTTATATCAGAATACATCAGCACACACACAAGTTTTACAGGATTTCTGACCTTATCGTTCTCTACAAAACACCAACGTTACACTGCAAAAAAATATTTATTAACCTCCAACTAACTATAGAACAATCCAAGTTGTTCACGTTGCCAAATCCACTCAGATTCATTTATTTTTTTCCTCCGTGTTTTTATGCAGCACATCAGCGCACAAACTTTGATCGCTCGCTACTTGTTGACGTGCATTTTTGGACGTGGTATCATTAAACCCCTCGTCACTTCTCGTGTTTGTTTTCGTGACAAAATGTAGTTTGGGAGAACAGAGAAGCTCGCCTGCGATTCCAATGGTGATAGATGGTGTAGTGTGTGACCCCCCATCACCGATCAGTCGTGTAGTGTGAAAGCCACATCGACCTGAAAGACTCCCGATCACAAGAGATCCAGTCTTGTAGTGTGAACTGTACAGCGACAGCATTAAATAAATAAACTCGCAGGTGCTGCAAGTTAGCGCTAATCGACACCTTGGCTTCTGGGAATAGTAGTCTATCTGGAGTTGAAACGGGCCGATCTACTACTTCTGCCACGAGAACCGAGTTACAAAAACTAAACTAGACCAATGATGAACTACTGATTCCTTACGACTACTCCTGTTAGGAGTCACCACAGCGGATCGTTTGTTGGTGGATCGAGTAGCTGGTTGGCTGACCACAGTCGTGGGTCCCAGTTAGGATTGTTTGGTTGCTTGTTTATGCTCTGCATCTTGGGTCCTGTTTACCTCAGCGGATCGTTCATCCGGCACAGTTTTTACACCGGACGCCCTTCCTGACGCGACCCTCCTATTCATCCGGGCTTGGGACCAGCACTAAGAGTGCACAGATAAGCTATATGACCAAAAGTACATGGACACCTGACCATGAGCTTGTTGGATGTCCTGTTTCAAAAACAAATGGTAATAAAGTAGAGCGACCTTTGTGTGATTTTTTTTCAGTTATAACAGCAGCCAGTATTCTGAGAAGGCTTCTCACAAGATATAGGAATTTGTGCCAGCTTATTCAGAAGAGCATTTGTTTAGCTTGGCAATGATGTTGGTCAAGAAATCCTCAGAGCTGAGATTCAAACCTAAGAGCTTGAGATCTCAGCACTGGTGGGTAAAGTCTTGTTTTATGTGGAATTAAAATCCCTGCTGCCTGTTCTGACTCAGAGGGGTCTCGGGGGTCTATGTCCTGTAGAATGGGAATATTTCTGTAGTGCATCTCTCAGGCAAAAACACTTTCCAGAGCGGTTACGGTACATGACATCAATTACAGGGTACACTGTAGTCCCGAGGCGCTCAATATCTGCTTTCTACAGAACAGCAGGCATCCAGAGCGACCGAGCTAAAGAAGAAAACATTGTTAGCCCGACCGCATCCGTCATCTCCACCCCGGGTGTTTTGTCTGCGGTGAAGGAAATATAAGGGGGTGACGGTCGGCTCTTCTGGGGACTCTGCACCAGTTTCTAGCTCGCTCGGCCTCTTTAGTCGGACTCGCCCCAGTGGAGCGGCTCAGAGAAATTGAAGGTGCCCTGCCATTAGAAACAATTACAGTGTCTAACTGGGTTTGGTCCTTGGAGTAACAGACGCCGAGACCCTTGGCCTTCAGCCAGTCAGCCATGGATAAGCTGGCCCAGAACTGTCCCGCTAAAAACCTCCCTTAACTCGACTCTTCAAGGATGGAGGAACAGCAGGAAACTTGATGTATTATATGACCAAAAGTATTTGGACGCTCGATCGTGAGCTTGTTGTGCATCTATGGGCATTAATCTGTGGGTATCGGCTTCATCGCCCTCCGCTAGTCTAAACCAAATTTTGGAATCTGTCCTTTAGTTCCAGTTCAACTTAAAGGTGTTCAGGTCACCTTAGGTTTAAGATGCAGGTCTCTGAAGTTCCTCAGAGGTGGATACACTGTGGGTCTGTCTGAAAATCTAGTGAGCTGCCTTGCTGCCTACTGCCTACCTGATTAGCTGCCTCAGCAGAGAGGATTCTAATAATACATGGAACTCATAAGGCAGATTATTTAGACACACTACTTAAGTCACCGCAATTTTAGCTCACTAAGCTAACACAGTTAGCCTCAGGCCATTCAAATCAGTGGGCTGAGGTGGCACAACCCTCCCTCTGTGTACCAAAAACGAATAAACTGTTCTTGATGAGCCCGAATTTACAAATAAACGACATGTGTGCACCTTTATACAGATTAAAAATCTATAAGAATGTATTTACATTTGCAAAGTCGTGCCGCACTGAATGCTGGGATTGCCTTCAGCGCTCAGAAAGTGTCGGACGCTCAGTCTGATTATCACTCAGAATTAAGGCACCTCAGTTGAAGCATTTTAAGGGTTCTAAGAATTTAGACATGCCCTCTTCTCGGGAGTGTAGGACGACGTAAAATGCGTCTATGTAGCGAGATTGTGCCCAGATCAAGGGCCATGAAGATCTTGATTTTATGAGTTTGGTATGGAGGAACTCCATACAGAGCGACCTGCACAAAGCCATGACCTCAACCCAATTGAACACCATTTAAGTTCCCATAGGCATACTCCAAATTCTCATTAAAGGTCATTTTCATTATATAAAGACCCTTTACTTATAAAAAAAGACTAAAACTGCAGTCACATTACAAGATGTCAAATTTTTATTTTTTACATTTTAAAACTTTAAGGACCATTGAGGTCCCGCCAAAGTTTGGATTAGTTTATTAGGATTAGAGTTCTGAAGCTTCTGTACTTCAGATACGATAAGCCCTTGCGTCCAGCATCATTTCTCTTTGTTTGTATAGGCAGAAGTTCCCACAGTCATACTCCAAATTCTCATTGAGTGTCTTTTATTATATAAAAATATTAAGACGGCCATCATATTACAAGATGTCCTTTACAAGTGCAAATGTTTACATTTACATTTTTGGTATTTAGCAGATGCTCTTATAGGGCAAATGTAGACTAGAGGTTAAGGTACTGGACCAGTAATCAGAAGGTTGCCGGTCCAAGCTTCACCACTGCCAGGTTGCCACTGTTGGGCCCTTGAGCAAGGCCCTTAACCCTCAATTGCTTAGATTGTATACTGTCACAACTGTAAGTCGCTTTGGATAAAAGCATCCACTAAATGCTGAAAATGTAAATGTTATCCAAAGCGACTTACAGTACTGTGACAGTATACTGTCTAAGTAATTGAGGGTTAAGGGCCTTGCTCAAGGGCCCAACAGTGGCAACCTGGCAGAGGTGAGGCTTGAACCAGCGACTTTTTTGGTTCACTGGGCTACAACTGCATCACAGTTGTATCAGTAGAAATTAAAAATAAAAATTTAAGAACCATTAGGCTTCTGTAATTCAGATACGATAAGCCCTTGCATCCAGCATCATTTCTCTTTGTTTAAATAGGCAGACGTTCCCACAGGCATACTCCAAAATCTTGTTGGAAGCCTTTCCAGAAGACTGGAGGCAGATACAGCGGTTGATGTTTGGCCACACAGTCCATGTGCAGCGTGATGGACAGAGCCAAGGATTTTCCAGAATCTCTCTGAACACAAACACTCTTCCCACTGCTCCCAGTACAGACACCCACTATTGATTTTTCCTGGCTCTGGTCTTTGCTGGGCTCTTCAGAAACGCTCGCGCTTCCTCAGGCCGAATATTTGGCTTTGTTCATCTCTGGGTTTGAGACGCGGCTCTTAAGCAGAGACCTGATCTGAATACTCAGGATGTTTACTCAGCCGGAGCCTGAAGATCCTTCAGGAAAAAATCTTACAAGTAAAGGAAGAAACAGAACGAACAGATTCACTGTGTGTGTGGAAAACATCGGACTGGATTGATCTGATGAAGTACGTGGATGTTTTACCATGAGCTTTATGGACAATTCATTTCACAAGTGGTATCTGTTCAGCTTTAAGGCTTCTCACAAAAGTTAGAAGTAGGATGTCGATGGGAATCTGTGGTAGTTTAGTTATAAGATGACAGAATTTATATTATATGGCTGGTTGATGTTGGTCAAGAAAGCCTCAGTTGATGTTCCAGTTCATTCCATGACACTGGAGCCGGAACAGGACAGTGCCATCCCTAAACTGTTGGAAGCGTGTCATCTCCTTTATTATTTGTCCATTTTATTTATGCATTTTCGGCACGGTGGCTTAGTGTTGTGTGGAGTTTGCATGTTCTCCCCGTGTCTGCGTGGGTTTCCTCCGGGTGCTCCGGTTTCCTCCCACAGTCCAAAAACATGCAGTCAGGTTTATTGGAGACACTGAATTGCCCTGTAGGTGAATGGGTGTGTGTGTCTGTGTGTATGTGTGTCCGCCCTGCGATGGACTGGCGCACTGTCCAGCCCATTGAAAAGCTGGGATAGGCTCCAGCACCCCCCCACCCGCGACCCTAGCGGATAAGACAATGAATGAATGAATGAATGAATTAATTAATTAATTAATTAATTAATGAATGAATGAATGAATTTGTCTTTTGCTGCTGGGGTATCCCTAATTGCAGTCGAGGTGGGTATATTGCTGCTCACGCCTCCTCTGACCCACAGCCGCCTCTCTATCTGCTAATCAGGGTCTTTACATGGCATTTGAAGACCCCACCCCTAGCAGACCAATCAGTGGCTGCTGTAGGCACTGCCAATCATGCCTGCTAGATGGCCCCCTGTCGACCGGTGGCAACGTCAAGTTTCAAACCGAGGAGTTCAGAATCTCGGAGCTGGTGTGCTAGCCGTAATCTCCTTAATAATTGATTTATTACACCTGAAACGAATGAATTAAAAAATTAAAAGGGGTGTCCCAATACTTTTGCTCATGTAGTGTATTTTTGACCCAGCACTTTTTTGGATAAATTAATGTGTTCCAATCATTTAATGACAGAAAAAGAACAGCTCACAATTTATGTATATAATAAAAATAAATAAATAAAGACTGCCATCACTTTTTAATAGATTACAAAACCCTTACAAGTCCTTTCTACACTAATAGAAATTCGAGGACCCTTCTAAGGCTTTTATAATTCTTCTGATCCTGAATTCAGATACGATAACGTTAATAGGAAATGTTGTTCAGTAATAAATGTCGTATCGTGTAAGATCTCACATGACACTATTTTTTGTATTAAAGCTCCTTTCATTAATACGAGCTGGTTAATGAGAGTTTATTTATGAGAGTGATAGAAGGCGAAAGTTTAAACCCTTGAGAATGAGAATGTGAGTGTTTGTTCGGCACTGATGTGTTAATCTGATCTCTGTATTGTTTTTCTGTTTCTTTAAGCTCCGTTCAGCAGCGTTAATGTTTAACGTCCCTTAAGATCCCCCGCTGTTAACACCTAATTGAATTGGTCGGTGTTGAATATGAACCCGTTGTGGCCGGAACCAAAAGGAA
Source organism: Trichomycterus rosablanca (assembly GCF_030014385.1). Classification (NCBI taxonomy): domain Eukaryota; kingdom Metazoa; phylum Chordata; class Actinopteri; order Siluriformes; family Trichomycteridae; genus Trichomycterus; species Trichomycterus rosablanca. The sequence continues at coordinate 3,626,797 of NC_085992.1, read as the reverse complement.
AATCATTCTGCGTCTGCATTCTATTTATAATAGAAATATTAAGGAATCAATAATGCGCCTTAACAAGCTTCAAATCCTATTAGAAATAATTTAATAGCATTAGCGGGCTGATAGTTTCTATTAAAAGCACAGATTCACTGCGGTGAGGTTTAGTGAGTAGCACAGCAACAATATAAAGCTTGCTTGACTGATGACAGTGTTACTCACATTTCAGAATAATGGTTTATGGCGCCCGGGTGGCGCAGCGGGATATCCCGCTAGCACACCAGTGCCGAGTTCTTAAGTTCAAGTTCAAGAGTTCAAGAGAGGCTTTATTGTCATTTCAGCTCAAGTACATATTGAAACGAAACGACGTTTCTCCAGGACCAGGATCAGGGTGTAACACAGAACAAAAAGTGCAAGACAATATAATACACACAGTGCAGATAGACAGCAGTACAATAAATACAAAAAGACATTTCTAATCTAAAAAGTTGAACCGGACTATGTGAGTGGGGTCTTCAAACGCTGTGTAAGGACCCTGATTGGCAGATAGAGAGGCCATAGAATAATAGAATAAGGGTTCCGCTTGAGCAGCAGTATACCCACCTCGATTGCAAGCTCGCTTGACTGATGACAGTGTTACTCACGTGTCAGAATAATGGTTTATGGCTTAGGTGGCACAGTGGGATATTCTGCTAACACACCAGCGCCGAGATTCTGAACTCCTCGGTTCGAAACTCGGCATTGCCACCATTTGGCAGGGCGCCATCTGGCGGTCATAATTGGCAGTGCCTGCAGCAGACATGATTCTGCTAGGGGGGGATGACCGGACTATGTGGGTGGAGTCTTCAAACACTGTGTAAGGACCCTGATTAGCAGATAGAGGCGCCTGTGCAGAGTGCATGGGTGAAAAAGGGTTCCGCTAAGGGCTGCGCGCGGGTCAGAGAAGGCGTGAGCAGCAATATACCCACCTCGACTGCAACCAGGGATCCACCAGCAGCAGAAGACAAATTACTACGCCAACAAGGGACTATTTAGAACAGTCTATCCATGTTCTGTATGCTTTCGGAAGGTGTGAAGAAATCAAAGTACCCTTAAAAAAAAAAAAAAAGGATCAAACCCAGGACCATGGGACCTGCAACTGTGTGCCACACAGCTTTGGAATGCACCGAAGTTCATTTTCATCCTTTAAATAAAGTCAGTGCAAAAAATAACAATGAGAAACTTCTACAAAGTGCAGAAATTTTTCATTTTTTATCAAATGGACACGATCGTGAAGTCAAATTCTGCATTTTTCATTTCCCACGTACAAATGAGAGAGTATAAACCCTCGGTACAGCGGCAGCTAAGATCCTGTAATCTCACCACACATCAACATTGTTACAGAGCACAAAAAGATTCGGAGAACGTTCACCATCCACCTCGTTCTCAGACTGAAGCCGAAGAAGCACAAAAGCTCGTTTTATCTGAGAGAGATCTGATCAAATTTTCCTTCTGTGTTTTCTGTTAGTTCAGAAGTGACTCATTCAGCTCTTTCTCATCATGATAACACTTATACATTTTAATCAGACTCACGTCTGTCAGCAGAAACAAATTCTGTTCGGTTGTGAGTTTTGAACGAGTGCAGCACTCACAGCTACTTGGTTCCCGAGGTCCTGGGTTCGATCTTCGCTTCAGATTTTTATATGAACGCTGTGTAAGGACCCTGATTGGTGGATAGAGGCACCTGTGCAGAGTGCATGGGTGGAAAAGGGTTCCGCTAAGGGCTGCACACGGGTCGGAGGAGGCGTGAGCAGCAGTATATCCACCTCGACGAGCAGCAGTATACCCACCTTGGGAGAAAAACGCAGAATATATATATATAAAGGACTGGAGTGACGTCATCTTTACCATTACGTCAAGTTTTCAGGTTGGTCCGACACTAAATCGCCTAATGGTTACACACCTGTAGAGGGCTACAAGTGTCCTGCACCCACTGTGAGATCCGGTGGAGGATCAGTTACAAGCCATCACACAATGTTTGAAAAATTATTTTTGTGCCAGGAGTGGGATAGACTTGCCCACGGGATGTGATTGAGAGTCTGTGTAGATGCCCGACAGGCCAATACCACCACAGACATCCCAAGTTGCAAAAACTCATTTCAGGGAGGTACCCCCGGACCCGGACCTCGACCCTGGTGATAACAGAACTTTTAGGAGCAGCTAACTGAGCTACTAAGCTAACTGTTCGCGTCACAAACACATTAATGTGTACTAAATAGTGCTCTAGACAGTGTGAAAGATAATAGATTTATGTTCCTTACTTAGTGCACTAGATAGTGTACTAGATAATAGACTTATGTTTCTTACATAATGCTTTATGTAGCTTATTAGTTAACGGATTTAGGTTCCCTACATAGTGCACTAAATTGTATATCAGATAACGGATTTATGCTCCCTACATAGTGCACTAGATAGTATTTTAGATATGAATTTACGTTCCCTACTTAGTGCACTAGACAGTATATTAGACAATTGATTTATGTTCCCTACACAGTGCGCTAGATTGTATATCAGATAACGGATTTAATACATGTGTGTGTGCGCTCTTGGCCGCTCGTTCTAGATTCCGGAAGATTTTATCTGACTCCCGGGCATCAGGGAGCCGCTCTGTATATGCGGGAGACTCCTGAAACTTCCGGGAGACTTGGGATGTCTGCCACCAACGAGATTCAAACCCAGATCTCAGTGATGGTGGGTTAGCACAATAGACCCATGCTCATGCCTCTGTATTTAATTTCTTTACATTTTTAAGTCTGTAGGGTAAACATGACGTATATTTGTATCCCTCTGCCAGTAAAGCAACACTGAACCTTCTTCTCCTGTAATGTATATTAGATAATAAATACAAACAGCATAAAATCCTCTTTCCCATCACTGTAACGTTTGCATATTTTATAATGAGTAAATGTTCAGCATAACAGAACCTGAAAAAGGTAAACAAGTACAAAACCAAATAATAAATATGATCAAGTGTAAAAGGAAATCATATTTATTCCTCATAAACCCCTTAATAACAGAAGCTGCAGGTTTCCACGAAGCTCCTAAACGCCCTGCAGAAGCATCACGAGCTCCATTTAACCTAAAAGCTTTTCCTCTGAAGACGGACGGTGAATCACCGCTGTACAACAGAAACAAAACGCTTCGACCAGGACGAGCGTTTCAGCTGCTAATTTATTCTAATAAAAATAATTTCCAGAGTTACAAATATAGATTCATGAGGCGATGGCTCATGTGCAACACCAATATCTGTCCGTTTTATAAAGAGCTGATTTCAGACTGAGTTTTTATTAGACGAGGACGTTAAATAATCGTTTCATTCATTCATGTCACTTTCATTCAGGTAATTTAAGAAAATTAAAAGTATTTAATGTGTTAATTAAGTAATTCACCTTAAAAATCTTCTGTTGGGCCAAAAGTATGCGGACACCCAACCATGACCTTTTTTTAGTATTATTCCAAAATTGCCATTAATATGTAGTTTGTTTGTTTGTTTATTAGGATTTTAACGTCATGTTTTACAATCTTTGGTGACATTCATGACAAGACAGGTAGCTACTCATTACAGAGCACCCGGAGGAAACCCACACAGACACGGGGAGAACATGCAAACTCCACACAGAAAGAACCCGGACCGCCCCACCTGGAGATCGAACCCAGTACCTTCTTGCTGTGAGGCGACAGTGTTACCCACTTAGCCAACGTGCCGCCCCCATTAATATGTAATAACCCACTTTCCACAAGGTGCTAAGGCAGGAATATATCCAGTTATCTCTCTCAGGGCTTCACACATTCACACAATCACTTTGAACTGCAGCATCAGGCCTCACCTGCTCTCCACTGGGACCAGCAGGGAGTCACAGAGGATTCATGGGTCTGTCTGAAAACCTCCTGATCTCCCTACATAGAAGCATTTTACTTTATCCTACACTCCCGAGAAGAGGGCGTGTCTAAATTCTTAGATCCCTAAAATGCTCCTACTGAGGTGTTTTCATTCTGAGTGATAATCTGACTGAATAACGAGGGAGCGTCCGAAGCTTTCTCAGCTCTGAAGGCAATCCCAGCATTCAGTGCGACACGTTTCTCACAAAAAAATGACAAACATGGCAGACGGCTGATTATTTAGGAAGGCGGCTCACATTTTGATCCTATCTATCTACTGTATCTATCTATCTGTCGCTGTTTGACTGTCTGTCTATCTATCTATCTATCTATCTATCTATCTATCATCTATCTGTCTATCTATCTATCTATCTATCTATCTATCTATCTATCTATCTATCTATCTATCTATCTGTCTGTCTATATATCTATCTATCTGTCTGTCTATCTGTCTATCTATCTATCTATCTATCTATCTATCTGTCTGTCTGTCTATCTATCTATCTATCTATCTATCTATCTATCTATCTATCTATCTATCTATCTATCTATCTATCTATCATCTATCTGTCTGTCTGTCTGTCTGTCTGTCTGTCTGTCTATCTATCTGTCTGTCTGTCTGTCTGTCTGTCTATCTATCTATCTATCTGTCTGTCTGTCTATCTATCTATCTATCTGTCTGTCTATCTATCTATCTATCTATCTATCTATCTATCTATCTATCTGTCTGTCTATCTATCTGTCTGTCTATCTATTGATCTATCTATCTATCTATCTATCTATCTATCTATCTATCTATCTATCTATCTGTCTGTCTGTCTGTCTGTCTGTCTGTCTGTCTATCTATCTATCTATCTATCTATCTATCTATCTATCTATCTATCTATCTGTCTGTCTGTCTATCTATTGATCTATCTATCTATCTATCTATCTATCTATCTATCTATCTATCTATCTATCTATCTATCTATCTATCTATTGATCTATCTATCTATCTATCTATCTATCTATCTATCTATCTATCTATCTATCTATCTATCTATCAACTATCTATCTATCATCTATCTATCTATCTATCTATCTATCTGTCTGTCTGTCTGTCTGTCTGTCTGTCTGTCTGTCTGTCTGTCTGTCTGTCTATCTATCTATCTATCTATCTATCTATCTATCTATCTATCTATCTGTCTGTCTATCTGTTTACATTCAGAACAATAAAAAGCCGAGAGCGCTCAGTACGAGTCTCTTATCTCCTCTCTGCAGGTGAACGTTTCCACAAAGACAGAAGAGAAAAACATAACGGAGGATCTTCCTAAATAACGGGGCAGTGATAGCTCAGTGGTTAAGGTACTGGACTAGTAATCTAAAAGTTGCCGGTTCAAGCCCCACCACTGCCAAGTTGCCACTGTTGGGCCCCTGAGCAAGGCCCTTAACCCTCAATTGCTCAAAAAGATTGTGTTCAGTCATAACTGTAAGTCGCTTTGGATAAAAGCGTCTGCTAAATGCTGAAAATGTAAATGTAAATGTATCTGTCTATCTATCTATCTGTCTATCTGTCTATCATCTGTCTACCTATCTATCTATCTATCTGTCTGTCTATCTATGTATCTATCTATCTATCTATCTATCTGTCTATCTGTCTATCATCTATCTGTCTATCTGTCTATCATCTATCTATCTATCTATCTATCTATCTATCTATCTATCTATCTATCTATCTGTCTATCTACCTACCTTTCTGTCTGTCTATCTATTGATCTGTCAGATTTTTTAGTGAGCAGTTACTTTATTTTAATTATTTTATCATTAAGGTTTTTTGTTCATTTCCTCTTCCTCAGAGGTGCTTGTTTGTTTGCATCTGGCTTGCTGAGAGGTGTTTGAGTCGGGAACTGTCAGCGTTCTCTTCCGTGTTCTAATCAGCCCTTTTACTATCGTCTCTCATTCACCACCTTTAAGATTTTATATTTTATAATGACCTCCTTCATCATGAGCTCTCTGAGATCCGTCTGTTCACTCAGTGCTCGTACAGCTGATGGAACGTTCTCAGCGGTAACAACAGAGACGATAAGCCGCGTGTCCTTGTACGTCTTCACGAAGCGTTTCGTGTCTCCTCCGTCCTTGCTGTCCTGACGTTCTGTTTATTTGTGCCACTCGGTGCTCTTCTCTTTCTGTTGAAAGCATCAATGTAAAAACAACAGTCGCTTTTAGTTTAAATTATTCTTGCAGATGTTGGGCATGAATTCCCATAGAGACATTCCTAAAAAAAAGTGTGTGTGTGTAGGTTGGGCCACGGTTTTCAGAATGCAGTATAAAATAAGGTTACCGTTCGGTGTCCACATACTTTTGTCCATATCGTGTATGTCAAACAATATAATTCAGTGCTTATTAAATCCATGTTATAAGCAAATAGTAAAAGAAAAATTTCACTGGCAAAGCACCTCTTAATTGTATTGTTCTGCTCAGGTGATTATACAAAATGCACTAAATAATCACAGGCATTAATTTTGAGCTCTGGAGTCGAGCAGAAGAAAGAATTCAGCGATTCAGAACGTTCCAGCGTCACATTAATATAAAACATTCAGAACAATAAAAAGCCGAGAGCGCTCAGTACGAGTCTCTTATCTCCTCTCTGCAGGTGAACGTTTCCACAAAGACAGAAGAGAAAAACATAACGGAGGATCTTCCTAAATAACGACTTCATTAGCAGCTGGTTTCACGCTGCAGCCAGTGCTGAGCAGACGGAGCCCGAACAGGACGGATAAAAACATCTGGATGCTACAGAGGGAGGAGAGAGAATTCGGGGGATGTTTTGGGGGGTGTATTACAGATGTGATGTTGCTACCTGAGAGTCTGAACTCTGAACAGTGAACAGTGACCAAATTTTAATAATCTGATCTCACATCAGCAAATATTACGCTCAGATCCTGATTTGCTGCTTATAAAGTTCTTTTAAATTAAATTTTAGGATTTTGAGCAAAACAGTCGATTTATTTTTAATTTCTCATTTCAAGTTATTTTCATCACCTGCTCCTGCTTATAGTTTATGTTTTTAATAATGATGTTCTTGCACAGACAAGCCAAAACCTTTTAGACCACATCCGTCCTCACAACGTGAATAAAAATGTCCAGGATATAATTAATGTTGGGCCGGAGAAGATCTGATCAGCATGAAGACCAAGAACGGTCAATTCATGTTTGAATTTGGTCAAGAGACAGACAGATATAGATAGATTTATCCCAAGGGAAATTATTGGCCTCCAGTTTTGTTTATTAGGATTTTAACGTCATGTTTTACTCTTTGGTTACATTCATGACAGGAACAATAGTTACTCATTACACAAGATTCATCAGTTCACATGTTTATATCAAACACAGTCATGGACAATTTCCCAACACTCCAAATCACCTCACTTTCATGTCTTTGGACTGTTGGAGGAAAACGGAGCACGCAGAGGAAACCCACGCAGACACGGGGAGAACATGCAAACTCCACACAGAAAGGACCCGGACTGCCCCACCTGGGGATCGAACCCAGGACCTTCTTGCTTCCTTGTCGGGCCTCCAGTAGGTTAACAAGCAAAGAAAGACAAACTAATACAAATAAAGTAAGGTGTAGCGAATGTACAATGTGCATGTATATATGGTATGCAAAAAAAGTGTGTGCAAATTGTAATAATAATAGGAGCAGTAGTGTATCTACTGTTATAAATAATTATAGAAATAAAGATATTGTTAATAGTTAAATATATATATATTTAAATACAATATGACCAATAATAATACATTATTATTAGTAATACATTGTTATATGAATGAGGGGTGGCACGGTGGCTCGGAGGGTAGCACTGTCGCCTCACAGCAAGAAGGTCCTGGGTTCGATCCCCAGGTGGGACGTTCCGGGTCCTTTCAGTGTAAAGTTTGCATGTTCTCCCCGTGTCTGCGTGGGTTTCCTCCGGGAGCTCTGGTTTCCTCCCACAGTCCAAAAACATGCAGTCAGGTTAATTGGAGACACTGGATTGCCCTATAGGCGAATGCGATGGACTGGCCTCCCGTCCAGGGTGTTACTGTGTGCCTTGCGCCCATTGAAAAGCTGGGATAGGCTCCAGCACCCCCTCCGTGACCCTAATTGGATAAGCGGTTAAGAAAGTGATTGAGTATAATAGTGGTAATTTACAGATAATAATAATGACTTGTGTGTGTGTGTGTGTGTGTGTGTGTGTGTGTGTGTGTTTATAGTCATGTGTTTTAAAAAGAAATTGATCAACATTTGCCAAAGATGAAGACAAGAATGATTTATGCAGGAAATCTTATTTATCTTTTTACTGATGTATTTTAGCTGATCTAAATGTTGCGAGTGCAGATCCAGGAATTGTGTGAATAAGATTTGAACACAGCAGTGAATTCATTAAATACTCTTGAACAGCACAAGGACTCCGGAGGTTTTTATTAGTTTTCTATTTAATTCCACTTTCTATCAATAACTTCCTAATAAAATCGTAACGTAATCTGTCTGTGAGCTGCTTAGGCTGAAGATGCAAAAGCAAGGTTACATCTAAATAACAGAAAAGAAACAGAAGTAACGTTTTGAAGTGGCCTGGTTTGTATTTAAAAAACAAAAACAGCACAGAGTCGGATTCTAAGCCGTCGTGCAAACATGAACGAGCTGAAATTCTTCAAAGCCACACACAAGACTAATATTTAATTTGAGAAAGTGTTTACTTGCAGTCGTCGCTCGTCAGGTTGTTGCAACCGGGTTTTAATTATTTATTTATTTATAAGGATTTTAACGTCATGGTTTACACACTGGTTCTATTCATGACAGAAACGGTAGTTACTTGTTACACAAGATTCATCACTTTACAAGTTTAATGTCAAACACAGTCATGGACAATTTTGTATCTCCAGTTTACCTCACTTGCACGTCTTTGGACTGTGGGAGGAAACCGGAGCTTTTGGAGGAAACCCACGCAGACATGGGGAGAACATGCAAACACCACACAGAAAGGACCCGGACCGCCCCACCTGGGGATCGAACCCAGGACCTTCTTGTTGTGGGCCACCGTGCTGCCCCAACCGGGTTTTAAGTCGTGCACTAACAAAGGCAATCAGGAAAGAAGGGCAATTACTGTGGTACCATGTAACTCGACGTCCCCTAAACTCGACGCACTTCATGGAGACGCTTGTACCCTTAAACTCGACGTGTTCAGCCTTTTTTTTAATTAATTTATTTAATTTCAAATTAACAATGAACTGCTCGGCTTGAGCGGTGCGGTAAAACCTCACAAAGTATGAATGTGAGACGAATCTGCATTTGTATGGAATAACCATCAGATCCAGTCTGAGAGATCCACATGTATCTGTGTTTATTTGGATTTTCCTCACAGTTTCACTTTTAAACTTGTGTTACAGCTCAAGGAATCAGAATCAGCTTCTCCCAGAGTCTAAAACGCTTCTGGTTAAAAATAAAGCTTAACGTGGTTTAATGTAGTAAAGGAAGGAGACAGGAGCACTAAACTTCTCTTCATTACTCTGCTCATAAGTTCCTCCACTAATGAAACTGTCCACACTATTAGACACTCCTACCTAGTTGGTCCACCTTGTAGATGTAAAGTCACAGACATCATTCCAGACCTTCATCAGTGGTCACAGGACGCTGCCCACGGGGCGCTGTTGGCTGGATATTTTTGGTTGGTGGACGATTCTCAGTCCAGCAGTGACAGTGGGGTGTTTAAAAACTCCAGCATCGCTGCTGTGTCTGATCCACTCATACCAGCACAACACACACTAACACACCACCACCATGTCAGTGTCACTGCAGTGCTGAGAATGATCCACCACCTAAATAATACCTGCTCTGTGGTGGTCCTGTGGGGGTCCTGACCATTGAAGAACAGCATGAAAGGGGGCTAACAAAGCATGCAGAGAAACAGATAGACTACAGTCAGTGATTGTAAAACTACAAAGTGCTTCTATATGGTAAGTGGAGCTGATAAGGTTTCCCAAACATCCTTATGGGATGAAATACCTTAAAACTTGACGCCACTCCCAGAACTGACTGATGTTTGGTTTCAAAGTACCGCTGTACTTCTTGAAATCCATTTCAGTATATATGTTCTACATTTACCTTCTTTTATGACTCTCTAGGTGACAAAATAAAATGTAAAACAAGCCAAACAATCTGGATGTGAAGTGAGAGGATGGTTCTGGGTTTGTTCACGTCTGTCCTGGTCTCCTGCTGTGTTCGACTATCAGAGCTCATAGCGGTTCTTTGGGTTTCCTCTTCGCTTCACGATAACATCATAACAAACACTTCTGATTACACACTACAGTACACAAAAGTGCTCGCCCATCACGACTCGGACCGCCCGCCTTCCTGCCGCCATCGGGCCCGTCGTTCAGAAGAATAATGACAGCAGGATGTGGTGAAGACCTGAACATCAATTCCAGCAAGTCACACCAAACACTCGCTAATTTTTCTCAACGTCTGGCCAGGAGAAACGAACTCTTCAAGGTCTGTTTAAGAACAATTAGTGTGTCTAATGGAACATACAGCGGTGTGATGGCTGGAGGTGAGTGGCTGGTGAAAGAATTCAGAGCCGGAGATGATGTGGCACTCACAAGGCTCTCCTGGGTGAGATCACTTGTGGTAAGATGGCAGCATGGGGCAAATGGACATCTGCACTGGGTGGAAGGTTTGGTTTGGGATTTGAGGTGGAAAAGTAAGTTCATATAATTGGTGGCACCATGGCAATGTAGATGATAGATAGATAGATAGATAGATAGATAGATAGATAGATAGATAGATAGATAGATAGATAGATAGATAGATAGATAGATAGATAGATAGATAGATAGATAGATAGATAGATAGATAGATATGATCAGCCATAACATTAATACCACCTCCTTGTTTCTACACTCACTGTCCATTTCATCAGCTCCACTTACTATATAGAAGCACTTTGTAGTTCTACAATTACTGACTGTAGTCCATCTGTTTTTCTGCATGCTTTGTTACCCCCATTTCATGCTGTTCTTCAATGGTCAGGACCCCCACAGGACCACCACAGAGCAGGTATTATTTGGGTGGTGGATCATTCTCAGCACTGCAGTGACACTGACATGGTGGTGGTGTGTTAGTGTGTGTTGTGCTGGTATGAGTGGATAAGACACAGCAGCGCTGCTGGAGTTTTTAAACACCTCACTGTCACTGCTAGACGGAGAATAGTCCACCAACCAAAAATATCCAGCCAACAGCGCCCTGTGGGCAGCGTCCTGTGACCACTGATCAAGGTCTAGAAGATGACCGACTCAAACAGCAGCAATAGATGAGCGATCGTCTCTGACTTTACATCTACGAGGTGGACCATCTAGGTAGGAGTGTCTAATAGAGTGGACAGTGAGTGGACACGGTATTTAAAAAGTCCAGCAGCGCTGCTGTGTCTGATCCACTCATACCAGCACAACACACACTAACACACCACCACCATGTCAGTGTCACTGCAGTGCTGAGAATGATCCACCACCCAAATAATACCTGCTCTGGAGGTAATTGGAGACACTGAATTGCCCTATAGGTGAATGTGTGTGTGTGAGTGTGTATGTCCGCGATGGACTGGCGCCCCGTCCAGGGTGTTACTGTGTGCCTTGTGCCCATTGAAAAGCTGGGATAGGCTCCAGCATCCTCCCACGACCCTAACTGTATAAGCGGTTAAGAAAGTGAGTGAGTGAGTGGTTAAGGTACTGGACTAGTAATCAAAAGGTCCCTGGTTCAAGCCCCACCACTGCCAGGTTGCCACTGCTGGGCCCTTGAGCAAGGCCCTTAACCCTAAGTTCTGTCAAAGTACTGTAAGTCGCTTTGGATAAAGGCGTCTGCTCAATGCCGAAAATGTAGATGTACAGAGCCTGACCTGAATGAGCTGGAACATTAATTGAGGCTTTTTTTGACCGACGTTGGTGCCCAGCCAAACAAATGCTCTTTTGTACTAGTGAATGGACACAAATTTCCACAGACTTCATTCAAAGTCCTGTGAGAAGCCTTCTCAAAGAGAGGTTGTTGTTCTAGCCAAAATGATCACATAGAGGTCACTCCAACAAGCTCACAGAGAGGTGTCCAAATACTTTTGGCCAAATTGTGCTCCCCATACATGCTGTAGTTAAGGCTAGAGTCATGAGTCTTTACCTACTGAGAGAAAGCTTACCTACAGCTTGTGTTTTTTTCACTCATGCTGGAAGATTCTCATCTGCATGTGTTTTGTTGGTTTGTCAGTAACGTGTTCTTCCTGAACGGGGTCGTGCTAGATCACACAACACCCACAAGCGCTACACGTGAGGAGGAAATACACCCTGGACATAGTGCCAGTTCACCCTCACACACTGACTCAGTCATACCTTGAGGCACATTAGTGCATTCTGTGAATTTTCGGCAAGTTTTTGGGAGGTGAGAGGAAACCAGTTTACCCAGAAGAAACCCACGGCGATGTTGGAAAAACATGCAGAACTTTTACAGACAGTCAGATGAAGTAAGTTCATTTTTTACCTCAATATGTTACTCCAGGATTTTTTACACAACCCAGGCAACACAAACAATGCATCTTACTCTCTCTGCTATTATATTATACAGTATTATAATCTGCTCCCACTATGGTTTACAAGATGTAATGTAAAGCCTCCACAAGAGGGCGTTCAAGTACAAGTTAATTGAATCATTATTATTTTTCTTTGCAAAACTGTTCCGGATCTTTGCACCAGCACCGGCACGAGCGGTAGCCTAGTGGGTAGAGCTTTGTGCTCAATTGAAAGGTTGAGAGTCCCAGCTCTGCCATTCAGCCACTGTTGGTCCCTTGAGCAAGACCCTTAACCTGTCTGCTCCAGAGGCGCCATACAATGGCTGACCCTGCGCTCTGACCCCAGCATCCAAACAAGCTGTTATTATTATTATTATTACTATTATTTATTATTTATTATTATTATTATTATTATTGTTGCTATTATTTATTATTATTATTATTATTACTATTATTTATTATTATTATTATTTATTATTATTATTATTACTATTATTTATTATTATTATTGTTGTTAATTATTATTATTATTATTATTATTATTATTTATTATTTATTATTATTTATTATTATTTATTATTATTTATTATTATTTATTATTATTATTTATTATTATTTATTATTATTATTATTATTATTATTATCATTATTATTTTATTCTATCATGTCGGTGGACCTAAAGTAAGCTGCATGTAGAAAGTTGTTTGGTGTAGAGGAACTTGACAGAATCCTGATCGCAGCCCTATAAATACAGCTGGTAAACTTGAACATAGATTGTGAGACCCCATTTCCCAACACCAGTCATCCATGTAACCAATGCTCTCGTGTTATATGAGCGTAAATCACTGCAGTGATGCTCCAAAATCTAGTGAAAAGCTTCCCAGAAATGTGAAGGCTGTTAAGGCCGGAAACTGAGACTAATTCAATGTAAATATTCATCATTTTTCTTCATTAGGGCATAAAAGCAGGATTCTGGTGCCTGGCTGGTATTTAATGCATTATTTTTAAAAAAAAATCAATGAATAAAAATAAAAAATAAACAGTAGAATCGTTATTTAATGGAAATGGATTATTAAAGAAGAGGGAAAACAAGCCAACAGATCTACATTTGTGGAATTTAACAGACACTTTTATCCAAAGCGACTTACAATTATGACGGAATACAAATCAGGCAATCAAGACATAAGGGTCTGGCGGCTCAGGGGCCCAACAAAAGCAACTAGTGAGGCTTGAACCAGCGACCTTCTGATTACCAATCCACTGAGCTACCACTAAATGTGACCTCATTAAATAGATCTACTAATTACACATGTACCATGTAGAATTGATTCATCGATCAGTTTAGCTTTGATTTATTGATCAGTATCAGTGCTAGTTCAGGATACGATCACAGAAATGATATGCAGGAGATAAATGTACAGTTCAGCAAGTCATTAGTGGCTTGTTTAGTGTTCTGCGGTGCTCTTTAGCAAACCGTTTATTACAACTGCTCGCGTCTGGCAGCACAAGTGGATATAAACACAACACACAACAAGTCTCTATCCGTCAGCTGAGAGGAAAATGTTATGCTACAAACAATATTTAATATATATCCTAAATTATATGCAAGGTTTAAATGCCTGATCATATCATAAACTTAATTTATGCTGGAAATAGGGTGTCTGGTATGTCTGGTTTTAGGATGGACAGACTGCCTGTCCGCCATCAAGTACAATGCCTGGATGGACATCTATCTGTCCTCCTTTGGAGGCTAACTGGATGCTTGTAACGATCATATTTAATTAATATAATAATTCATTTGCTTGTCATTGGCTTACAAACATATCAGAACACAACGTACAGCTGTGATTGGTCGATCACCACACTTTCATTTGGAACAACAGTAAAGATGAATTTCATGCTGTCTGTACTAAAGTATCACAAGTCGACTGTAAATGTGGTGAGTAGAACCTTCATTAATGTGCTGATTTTATACTTGGTTTGGTTGCATCAAAATTAAATCAATTAAAGTTTTAATTTTGTGTGCTGTCGACACTATCCTGACTATACACTGTCATGCCCTCCTTTTTGGGGTCTGATGTCCTCCTTTTTGAGGTTATCGAAGTGGCCACCCTAGCTGGAAATAGTCCACGGTTGTAGCTTAGTTTTCAGCTGTAATTTAGCATTTTGATTGTGACTTAAAGAATTGATTCTAGTTTCACAGGCTTGATAAATACTATTTATCTTCATAATTATTGCGGGAATGCTGATAATCTGTCTCGTCTGTTCAAGTAGCAGTTAGCATTCTGTGTTAATGAGGGTTGTTGTAATAAATCAGAGATAATAAATACACTGCGATAATTAGCACTTCCAACATTTTAGATTAACTGTGAAGCAACGTGAAGTGCCACCTTATAGCAAATCAGTCATCTGCCGGACACAGATGCAAATTCACAGGTCAAATTCAACAAACCTGAATTTATTAGGATTTTATCGTCATGTTTTACACTTTTGGTTACATTCATGACAGGAACAGTAGTCACTCATTACACAAGATTCATCAGTTCACAAGGTTATATCAAACACTGTCCTGGACAATTTTGTATCTCCAATTCACCTCACTTGCACGTCTTTGGACTGTGGGAGGAAACCGGAGCACCCGGAGTAAACCCACCCAGCCAGGACCTTCTTGCTGTGAGGCGACAGTGCTACCCACTTAGCCACCGTGCCGCCCGTCTGATTCCATTTAAATCAACATAATTTCTATTATCTTAATAAATGTAAAAAATAAATAAACTGCTGTAACCCGGCCTTAAATTCACTGATTTAGTAAATTTAGCACACAGACATTATCTTTTATTTCTGCACTTTGGAACGTGTCTGGGTCTCAAAACTCACACTTAAAAAAACAAACATTTTTGAGAAAATAATGAGTATTTCTCTCTCTAAGCCGAATTCACAGACGTCCCAGAAGCTCGGAGGACGTTTCTCACTGTGTCTGGAATTTAATAGAACAAGCTTGTTAGAACTGTAACAGTACTGATGTGTCTGATAAAAGCCGTGCAGCAGAGTTCACATCACATCTAGAATTCATGAACTTTTCTTTCTTGGCTTGAAACAAAACAATAAGGCCTAAAACAAAACAGAGTTTAAACTTGAACTCATTTCAACAACATTTACGATCAGATTAAAGATTCATGACTGTGGGTCAGTCTGAAAAACTACTGAGCTGCCCTGCTGACCACTGTTTACCTGGGTGGCTGCCTAAGTAGAGAGGATTCGAACTGACATCCAACTTTAGATGGCAGATTATTTAGACGCTCTAGTTGGACAGGGTTTACGTCATCGCCTGTCCCTGCCCACCACCACAGTTTTAGATCCAAACTCATTTGATCTCTTCACAGCACTGATTCTGTTCTGATAATAAAATACCACTCAAACCATTCATTTATTCATTCATTCATTGTCTGTTTCACCACCACTTCATCCTGGTCAGGGTCGCTGTGGGTCCGATTCACTGGGCAAAAGGCAGGAAACACCCTGGACAGGTCACCAGTCAATCACAGGGCAAACACACACACACACACACCCATACACAGGTCAGTTTATAGTATCTCAGGTTGACCTGAATGCAAGTGTCTGCACTGTGAGAGGAAACCGGAGCGCCCGGAGGAAACCCACACAGACACGGGAAGAACATACAAACTCCACACAGAAAGGACCCTTGTCGCCATGTCTGGAAACCAAGGCCCTTTTTGCTGTGAGGTGACAGTGCTACCCATTGCACCACCATGCTTTCCTCTCAGTAAACAGAGGAAGAATATTTGGCGGGTAGGTAGCACTGGCACCTTACAGCAAGAAGGTCCTGGGTTTGATTCCCAAGTGGAGCATTGTGGGTACTTTCTGTTTGGAGTTTGTATGTTCTCCCCGAGTCTGTGTGGGTTTCCTCTCACAGTCCACAGACATGCAGTCAGATTAATTGGAGTCACTAAAATTGCCCTGTGTGTGTGTGTGTGTGTGTGTGTGTGTGTGTGTTCCCGGCCTTTCTGGTGATAAAACAGACTCTGTATGAACAAAAAAATTGAGTTCTCTTGACAAACGTGGGCACATGGGCACTATTACTCAACCCTCAGCCTCAAGCTTTGCACCCCGAGTTTCCAGCATGCATCAGACCCACTGTGACCCTAATCAGGTGGCGCGGCAGTAAAAACACACGCTAGCACACCAGAGCTGGGATCTCGAATGAACAACGATTGGCCTGTTATTCATATTGGGATGGTGTAGTAGCAAGCCAGATAGGGTCTCCTCATAACTGATGCCACTACGACCTCGAGTTAATCAGGGTGCATCTCTCCGTACACAAGGCTGATCCGCATTAGCACTCACCTAGTGCAGGTGAAAAGATGCATACGGCTGCTGCCCATGTGTCGGAGGGGGCGTGGGTTAGCTTCGTTCTCCTCAAACGAAGCAGGGATCGGCATTAGTGGAGAGGAAGCATAATGCAATCTGGCATTTGGACAAAACCCAGAATATCACCCATATGCATGAGTGAACACAAACACACACACACACACACATCTACTGCAGGAAGTCGTTCACTTATAATTTATGACTCTGTCGTCTCCAGCGTTAGGAATCAGAAATCATTATGATCCCACATTAGAGCAAGAGAGAGAGAATCTCCAGATTTAAACAAGAAGCAGATAGCAGCAGTAATGACCTTCCTGACTGAAGAGTTTGATTATTATTTCATAACCGTTTATAAATCACTTTATTTGAGAGAAAAGAGAACGATGAGGATGATTTTATATTTTCCTCTCAGAGCAATTTGGTCCTAAACACACATTCGTTTACTGATGGAAGCCACAGAAACGCAGATCAGAACCAGCTGATGAATAATGGATCAGCTCTGACGGGGGTCTGGCTTCTGGAAAGAAGTCTTTGGACCTTTCATTTCATTTTCATCAACCGCTTTATCCTGGTCACGGTCACGACAGGTCCAGTTCCACCGGGAAAACAGGGCACCAATACATCGCAGGGCTTCCGCCATCCCTCACCTCCTCAGACGTAGCCAATCACGACTGTGCAGACTTCATATCGGAATAACACCGCTGAGATTCTGACCCGGATCCCAGCGGTAGTGGGCTAGCGTAATACACCGCTGTGCTCATTTATTTATTGTCGAGGCAGGGCACCAATCTGAACTGGAGGTATGAATACACCCTAAACATGGCACCAATCCATCACAGGACAACACACACACACACACACACACACATTAAAACACAAACTCTCTTCTAGGGGAAATTTGATATAGTCGATTCACTTTCAGCATGTTTTGGAAGATGGGAGAAAAACAACAGACATGAGAAGAACATGCAAAACTTTTCAGACAGGGACCAGAAGCAAGAATCAAACCCAGGCCTTTAGGACCTACTGTATACTACAATGTTTTACCCTTGTAAGGCTAATAGCAGTCTTAGGGTGGCACGGTGGTTTGCTGGGTAGCACTGTCGTCTCACAGCAAAGAGGTCCTTGGTTTGATTCCCAGGTGAAGCGGTCCAGGTTCTTTCTGTGTGAAGTTTGTATGTTCTCCCCGTGTCTGTGTGGGTTTCTCCTGGGAGCTCCGGTTTCCTCCCACAGTACAAAGACGTGCAAGTGGAGATATTGAACTTGAACTGATGAATCATGGGTAACTACTTGTCCTGTCATTAATGGAACATCACCTTAAAATTTATAAACAAATAATGTCAATCATGTGTGATTAAATCCTTCAGGTTCATCAGGATTTACAGGATCAGAGCTTCAGATTAGTGAGCATGGATCAGAAGTCGTTTGCTAATTAAAAGTTCAGGTTCAGATGAAGTCACATAGAGCGAATTGCACACTGAGCGAGCGTTAATTACCCCGACCGTCACACCACTCCTACTATAAAGCACAGTGTTAATGTTGTAGCACTCTAGTGCAGGGGTTTTCAACCTGTGGGGAGTACTTGTCCAGGGGGGGCGCGAGTGTCTGTCCTGAGGGCATGGCATTACGAAATTTTTTTTACTTTTACTTTTAAACTAAAGCAATTCATTTTTCACCCACAGGAGACATATTTGATTAGTCTCGCTGACCACGCACACACGCACGTTTAATGTTGTCCAGTTCAGTCTCAAAAAACCCTTAAAAATAAGGCTAACACGGTGTTGCCACCGGTCGGCTGGGCACCATCTGGCGGGCATAATTGGCAGTGCCTGCAGCAGATACAAATTGGCCACCGTTTGGGACCGGACTATATGTGGGTTGGTTGGGTCTTCATACGCTGTGTAAGGACCCTAATTGGCAGAAGAGACGTCCGTGCTTCCTGAGAAGAGGAGGGCTGTACACGTGTACAGAAGTCGTGGGCAGCGGTGTGCTCTCCTTGGATGCAAATCTGGTGTCTGTCAGCAGCGGAAGACAAATTGAATGCACAAAATCGGGAGGAAAAATGAGGAGAAAAATGCATTAAAAAAATAAAATAAAATAGGGCTAACAGTGAAGATAAACCGGTGACAAAACAATGACTGCTGTTATAGCGTCTGTGTGTGTCTTTAAGAGAGATGCTCTGTTCACAGTATCGATATACGTGATTCAGGAGTCGATTCATATGAAGCAAAACGTACATTTCATTTCTCAGTCATCTCTCCGTTTTTACTGTTATTAATGGATGTTGCGGTTGTATATAAACACCAGCTACAGAAACATTTTGTGTGACTCGCTTACCTTAAAAAGCTTAAAAAATTAAACTGGCTATTATTACAGAGCCGTAGCCGTGCCAGACTAATTCTGCCTGTGGAGCTAAAAGTTCGCAGTCGGCACACGGAGGGGGGCGCATGTCCAAAAAGGTTGAAAACCCCTGCTCTAGTGCAGGGATGTCCAAACTGCTTTAAAAAACAGCTTGAACTGTTTGACCACTGGGTGTCACTATCGCATAAAACAAATCTAAAACTCACTCCGTCTTCTTTCCCCCGACTCAAAACATTAACGTTACACCTACATTAACGTTCCCAAGCTTTTGGATAAACACAGCGGCTCCAGAGAAACACAAACTAGACGAGAACGCAGAAGATGAGAAGTGGGTATGTTTAATTTAAAGGAGTATAATAATCTTCCCATTAGGAATATAAACTGGTGAGTGAAATCAACACAATCTTAGTTTACACGACACTGTGGATGATAGATCATTAATCATTATAGTGGAATTGTTAGTAATCAGGGAGCTCTAATATACAATATATATACAGTATATACAGTGTATCACAAAAGTGAGTACACCCCTCACATTTCTGCAAATATTTCATTATATCTTTTCATGGGACAACACTATAGACATGAAACTTGGATATAACTTAGAGTAGTCAGTGTACAACTTGTATAGCACTGTAGATTTACTGTCTTCTGAAAATAACTCAACACACAGCCATTAATGTCTAAATGGCTGGCAACATAAGTGAGTACACCCCACAGTGAACATGTCCAAATTGTGCCCAAAGTGTCAATATTTTGTGTGACCACCATTATTATCCAGCACTGCCTTAACCCTCCTGGGCATGGAATTCACCAGAGCTGCACAGGTTGCTACTGGAATCCTCTTCCACTCCTCCATGATGACATCACGGAGCTGGTGGATGTTAGACACCTTGAACTCCTCCACCTTCCACTTGAGGATGCACCACAGGTGCTCAATTGGGTTTAGTCCATCACCTTTACCTTCAGCTTCCTCAGCAAGGCAGTTGTCATCTTAGAGGTTGTGTTTGGGGTCGTTATCCTGTTGGAAAACTGCCATGAGGCCCAGTTTTCGAAGGGAGGGGATCATGCTCTGTTTCAGAATGTCACAGTACATGTTGGAATTCATGTTTCCCTCAATGAACTGCAGCTCCCCAGTGCCAGCAACACTCATGCAGCCCAAGACCATGATGCTACCACCACCATGCTTGACTGTAGGCAAGATACAGTTGTCTTGGTACTTCTCACCAGGGCGCCGCCACACATGCTGGACACCATCTGAGCCAAACAAGTTTATCTTGGTCTCGTCAGACCACAGGGCATTCCAGTAATCCATGTTCTTGGACTGCTTGTCTTCAGCAAACTGTTTGCGGGCTTTCTTGTGCGTCAGCTTCCTTCTGGGATGACGACCATGCAGACCGAGTTGATGCAGTGTGCGGCGTATGGTCTGAGCACTGACAGGCTGACCTCCCACGTCTTCAACCTCTGCAGCAATGCTGGCAGCACTCATGTGTCTATTTTTTAAAGCCAACCTCTGGATATGATGCCGAACACGTGGACTCAACTTCTTTGGTCGACCCTGGCGAAGCCTGTTCCGAGTGGAACCTGTCCTGGAAAACCGCTGTATGACCTTGGCCACCATGCTGTAGCTCAGTTTCAGGGTGTTAGCAATCTTCTTATAGCCCAGGCCATCTTTGTGGAGAGCAACAATTCTATTTCTCACATCCTCAGAGAGTTCTTTGCCATGAGGTGCCATGTTGAATATCCAGTGGCCAGTATGAGAGAATTGTACCCAAAACACCAAATTTAACAGCCCTGCTCCCCATTTACACCTGGGACCTTGACACATGACACCAGGGAGGGACAACGACACATTTGGGCACAATTTGGACATGTTCACTGTGGGGTGTACTCACTTATGTTGCCAGCTATTTAGACATTAATGGCTGTGTGTTGAGTTATTTTCAGAAGACAGTAAATCTACAGTGCTATACAAGTTGTACACTGACTACTCTAAGTTATATCCAAGTTTCATGTCTATAGTGTTGTCCCATGAAAAGATATAATGAAATATTTGCAGAAATGTGAGGGGTGTACTCACTTTTGTGATACACTGTATATACTTTTTTTTAATACTTTTTCTCCCCATTTTTAGCGCGTCCAATTTTTACCTGATTGCTTTATGCTTCCTCTCTACTGGTGCTGACCCCCGTCCCTGATTGAGGAGAGCGAGACTGACACACGCCCCCTCCGACACGTGTGCAGTACCTGACTGCATCTTTTCACCTGCACGAGGCGAGTTCATATGCCAATCAGCCTTGTGCACGGAGAGCCACACCCTGATCAGCATTATTCCTCGACTCTGTGCAGACGCCATCAATCAGCCAGCAGAGGTCGTAATTGCATCAGTTAGGAGGTCCCTATCCGGCTCCCTTCCTGGATGAACAACATCCAAACGTTGTTCATGTAGCTGCCCAGCCCAGACGGATGGCAGAGCTGAGATTCGATATGGTGTATTCGAATTCCCAGCTCTGGTGTACTAGTGTATTTTACCGCTGAGCGGCGCTTTGTTATATTTTTACTTTATTTTATTATAGAGGAATCTGTCACCCCGTGTTTGCATATTTTTACTCCATCTGGCCCCCAACAAGAAAAGTTTAGACCCCCCAGCTCTACACACTCTCACAAAGCTCCCACAGTCTCTGTTTTTCTCGTCTCGTTGTTAGTCAGTAGGTCAGACGTGTCATTCGCTGACTCACACAGGTCGTGATCTGCAGGATCCCCAGAATAAATGCGTGGAACTAATGGCGCTAAAATAGCTGCATTATTTTATTTTCGCAGGTACATCAGATTCAAAGGATGTTTTTCAGTCCCCGGAAGAGCAGATGACTCTTCAGTCCCATCAGACATCAACAGCATTTAAATGATGTGCATTCACACACACACACACACACACACATACACACACACTTGAAGTAACTGCATGGCAGCAATGTCACCAAACCTCTGAACTTCACCCTCCCTGCTTTCACATGTGCTGAATAATTGAACCTGCTCTGTGCACGTCACTCTCGGGGTCTATTAAATGTCGGGCTGATGGAGGTTCCTCATACTTCACATGTTGAATGCAGAAGATCTGCTCAGCATAAAGACCTGACTGAGTTTAATAAGGTCCAAATCATTATGGCCAGATGACTGGGTTGAAGTATCGGACATGCCATGAACCTAAAACAGATTTTTGAAGCACTTTGTAGTTCTACAATTACTGACTGTAGTCCATCTGTTTCTCTACATACTTTTTTAACCTGCTTTCATGCTGTTCTTCAATGGTCAGGACCACCACAGGACCACCACAGAGCAGGTATTATTTAGGTGGTGGATCATTCTCAGCACTGCAGTGACACTGACATGTTGGTGGTGTGTGTTGTGCTGGTATGAGTGGATCAGACACAGCAGCACTGCTGGAGTTTTTAAACACCTCACTGTCACTGCTGGACCGAGAATAGTCCACCAACCAAAAATATCCAGCCAACAGCGCCCTGTGGGCAGCGTCCTGTGACCACTGATGAAGGTCTAGAAGATGACCGACTCAAACAGCAGCAATAGATGAGCGATCGTCTCTGACTTTACATCTACAAGGTGGACCAACTAGGTAGGAGTGTCTAATAGAGTGGACAGTGAGTGGACACGGTATTTAAAATCTCCAGCAGCGCTGCTGTGTCTGATCCACTCACACCAGCACAACACACACTAACACACCACCACCATGTCAGTGTCACTGCAGTGCTGAGAATGATCCACCACCCAAATAATACCTGCTTCTGTGGTGGTCCTGTGGGGGTCCTGACCATTGAAGAACAGGGTAAAAGCAGGCTAAAAAAGTATGTAGAGAAACAGATGGACTACAGTCAGTAATTGTAGAACTACAAAGTGCTTTTATATGGTAAGAAAAATTGGCTAAAACGGTGATGGAGACGCACAAAGCGCTGATGAAAGTGTACGGGAAGGACGTCATAATCCGAAAGTGTGTGTACCATTGGTTTAAACGCTTTCGCCTTAAGGAGGTCATGAGGGGAGCAAGGTTTGTTGATGTCTCAGGGATTTAGACCCGTTAGTTAGTTTGAAGCTCAATAAAGGTATTTTCTGTGTATATTTCTGTTTTATTGTAACGTTTTGTCCACACCTCATAAATCTGATGCATTTTTATGGAACAGTGGGGAGAGATGAGACTTCTCTCCAGGGTTAATTTAGCAAACTGCTCGAGTTGTGAATGAACTGCCTATAATCCTTTGCAGAAGACGTAATTACAGTGACAAGCCTCCCGTTAGTAATTCCTATAATAAACGCCATAGTTTTGTTTCTGTATCTGTGTAAATATTTGTGCCTACATTTGTAATGTGTGTCTCACAAGCTGTTCATTTATCGTTCTTTGAATCGAGACAGAAAGCTCCGTAGACTCTTGGCACCGACTGCATGTCAACGATATAAACCCGGGATTTTCTGTCAAAAGGCAAATAAACAGGAACATGATGAGATTCTCTACAACAGACAATAAATGTGTCGTTTCATTTATTCATTGCGGTTCCTCCAGACAAGTGTGTTCATGCGTGCGGTGGAAAATGACGGTGGCTTTTAATCAACTGAATTCTTCAACGTTTATTTTCTGAACAGACACAGTCAATGTCCTTTCAGTGGTCAGTTCAGTGCTAACAAAAAATGCAACATGCACTACATCAGAATTCTACATGGACTCGTAAAGGAACGTATGGAATCAGTTGTCTAGACGGGACCATATATTTATTTATTAGGATTTATATATATATATATATTTTCTTCATGCATTTTCTCCCTTTTTCTCCTTTTTAGCGCGTCCAATTGCCCGATTGCATCATGCTTCCTCTTCACCAATGCCGATCCCCGCTCTGATTGAGGAGAACGAAGCTAACCCACGCCCCCTCCGACACGTGGGCAGCAGCCGTATGCATCTTATCACCTACACTTTGACGAGCGCAGTGCAGCTCAGCGTTGTGTACGGAGAGACACACCCTGAGAGCACTCTTTTCTCATCTCTTTGCAGGTGCCATCGATCAGCCAGCAGAGGTCGTAATTGCACCAGTCATGAGAGAGAGACCCCATCCGGCTTAGTCCCGCCCATATCTGAACAACAGGCCAATCGCTGTTTATGTGGTCGCTCAGCCTCAGCCGGTAGGCAGAGCTAAGATTCGATACGATGTATTCCAGATCCCAGCTCTGGTTCCATCGTGTGTTTGTACCGCTGTGCCACCTGAGCGGCCTATTTTTAAGGATTTTAAAATGATGTTTTACACTTTGGTTACATTCATGACAGGAACGATAGTTATTCGTTACACAAGATTTATCAGTTCACAAGTTTAATGTCAAACACAGTCATGGACAATTTAGTATCTCCAATTCACCTCACTTGCACGTCTTTGGACTGTGGGAGGAAACCAGAGCACCTGGAGGAAACCCACACAGACACGGGGAGAACATCAATGGTTTTAAAAACTGTTTTAGGAGCGCTTGTGTAGAGTGACACACCAAGTCCCTGATTATGATGAAGTAAAACATGAAAATAAAAGAAGATAATGGAAATATTTTGCTGGACTCTACACTTCCGTCCGGTGTGTTTTATAAACCGAGTGAGATAGACAGAGAGAAGAAGAGAGAAATAAAGAGAAGAAGAGAGAGAGAGATAATGAGCTGCACCAGTCTGCACACTCGTCCTTGTTCGTGGTAGCTGAAGGGAACTGAAGTGTGATTAAACGTGCATCATTATTTATATCACTTAATTTCCTATTCTGGTGAGGTCTAAGTGGGTCGATGGCTGTGATTATCAACCCCAAAGCACAAAAACCCTTCATTCCTTCTTTGTTTCCATAAATACTGATCCTGCTACTACCTGAATCCAAACTCAACATAAAAAGATGATAAATTAATTGATTGATTTGTTCAGTTTTATAATGTCATTTAACTTTGTTGCGTGGCCTCATTGTAATGGGGCGAGTCACACTCACTACTCAGAGAGTACGTGGAAGAATGGTGTCCTGCCAAGGTCAAGGAAAAAACCCTTTGTTTTAAATACAGTGTATCACAAAAGTGAGTACACCCCTCACATTTCTGCAAATATTTCATTATATCTTTTCATGGGACAACACTATAGACATGAAACTTGGATATAACTTAGAGTAGTCAGTGTACAGCTTGTATAGCAGTGTAGATTTACTGTCTTCTGAAAATAACTCAACACACAGCCATTAATGTCTAAATAGCTGGCAACATAAGTGAGTACACCCCACAGTGAACATGTCCAAATTGTGCCCAAATGTGTCATGTGTCAAGGTCCCAGGTGTAAATGGGGAGCAGGGCTGTTAAATGTGGTGTTTTGGGTACAATTCTTTCATACTGGCCACTGGATATTCAACATGGCACCTCATGGCAAAGAACTCTCTGAGGATGTGAGAAATAGAATTGTTGCTCTCCACAAAGATGGCCTGGGCTATAAGAAGATTGCTAACACCCTGAAACTGAGCTACAGCATGGTGGCCAAGGTCATACAGCGGTTTTCCAGGACAGGTTCCACTCGGAACAGGCTTCGCCAGGGTCGACCAAAGAAGTCGAGTCCACGTGTTCGGCGTCATATCCAGAGGTTGGCTTTAAAAAATAGACACATGAGTGCTGCCAGCATTGCTGCAGAGGTTGAAGACGTGGGAGGTCAGCCTGTCAGTGCTCAGACCATACGCCGCACACTGCATCAACTCGGTCTGCATGGTCGTCATCCCAGAAGGAAGCTGACGCACAAGAAAGCCAGCAAACAGTTTGCTGAAGACAAGCAGTCCAAGAACATGGATTACTGGAATGCCCTGTGGTCTGACGAGACCAAGATAAACTTGTTTGGCTCAGATGGTGTCCAGCATGTGTAAAGGTGATGGACTAAACCCAATTGAGCACCTGTGGCGCATCCTCAAGTGGAAGGTGGAGGAGCACAAGGTGTCTAACATCCACCAGCTCCGTGATGTCATCATGGAGGAGTGGAAGAGGATTCCAGTAGCAACCTGTGCAGCTCTGGTGAATTCCATGCCCAGGAGGGTTAAGGCAGTGCTGGATAATAATGGTGGTCACACAAAATATTGACTTTGGGCACAATTTGGACATGTTCACTGTGGGGTGTACTCACTTATGTTGCAGCTATTTAGACATTAATGGCTGTGTGTTGAGTTATTTTCAGAAGACAGTAAATCTACACTGCTATACAAGTTGTACACTGACTACTCTAAGTTATATCCAAGTTTTATTTCTATAGTGTTGTCCCATGAAAAGATATAATAAAATATTTGCAGAAATGTGAGGGGTGTACTCACTTTTGTGATACACTGTAGTACAGGACAGTTGTTATTTGTATATGTAGTCTCTATGTAATAATGAGCTCCCTGAATCAGACCTAGGCATTGTACAGCCTCTGGGTCACATATGGCCCTTGGGCCGACACTGACTGACCCACATGAGGTCATTGATAATTAGGAATCAAACATAAATAAGTGTATATCATACACACAATACAGCTGCATTGTTTTTTTTTTGTTTCATTTATGTAAGTTTGTACGTTCATGTGTGTTTGCGAGTGTATGCAGCTTCATTGTAATGTGTTGGTGAAAAGAAAAAATACTACAATTACTGACTGTAGTCCATCTGTTTCTCTACATACTGTTTCAGTCTGCTTTCACCCTGTTCTTCAATGGTCAGGACAACCACAGAGCAGGTATTATTTAGGTGGTGGATCATTCTCAGCACTGCAGTGACACTGACATGGTGGTGGTGTGTTAGTGTGTGTTGTGCTGGTATGAGTGGATCAGACACAGCAGTGCTGCTGGAGTTTTTAAATACCGTGTCCACTCACTGTCTACTCTATTAGACATTCCTACCTAGTTGGTCCACCTTGTAGATGTAAAGTCAGAGACGATCGCTCATCTATTGCTGCTGTTTGAGTCGGTCATCTTCTAGACCTTCATCGGTGGTCACAGGACGCTGCCCATAGGGCGCTGTTGGCTGGATATTTTTGGTTGGTGGACTATTCTCGGTCCAGCAGTGACAGTGAGGTGTTAAAAACTCCATCAGCGCTGCTGTGTCTTATCCACTCATACCAGCACAACACACACTAACACACCACCACCATGTCAGTGTCACTGCAGTGCTGAGAATGATCCACCACCTAAATAATACCTGCTCTGTGGTGGTCCTGTGGGGGTCCTGACCATTGAAGAACAGCATGAAAGGGGGTAACAAAGCATGCAGAGAAACAGATGGACTACAGTCAGTAATTGTAGAACTACAAAGTGCTTCTATATGGTAAGTGGAGCTGATAAAATGGACAGTGAGCGTAGAAACAAGGAGGTGGTTTTAATGTTATGGCTGATCAGTGTTTATAATTATAACATCTACTCTCACTAGTAATAGCTTATTAAACCACATAAATTACTAATTTTTATAAATATAATATTAATATAGAGCTTAATTAGGTTCAGTCTATTGGTCCGGCCCTCCACAACAGTCCCAGTTCCTCATGTGGCCTCTTGGGTAATTTAATTGTCCATCCCTGAAATAAATGCTTGAGGCTAATCGGTTCTGTGTTTAAACATGGAGATTTGGCTCCCTCTGCTGGTCAAATTAAACTGTACACTTTAGTTTAGTTCAGGCTCTCGAGTGCAAGTGTTATATTTATAAATCACAGTTAAAGTAAAATGTACAAAGACTTTAACAACTTACCATAATCAGCACTATTTACTGCTTCAGACATCATCCAAAACACACTATTAAGAAAAGGAATAATCGAATCGACTGTAAGGTACTACCATCAGTGCCTACTGATCTTATTCTGTGACTTAAGAAAGGCAACCAGCGTCTTTACCACCTTAAATGCTCGATAGATTTTAGACTGCCCTCCAGGATACTAAAGAACTTCTACACCTCCACCATGAAGTGCATCCTGACAGAGGTCTTCACAGCCCAGTTTGGGTGCAGAGCTCCCTGACCTGCAGTCCAGCTACCCCAAAGCCAGGAAGATGGTGAAAGACCTCAACCAGCCAAACTCTCTCTACTGCGGTCAGGGAAACTCAGAGAGACTGAGGAGAAGCTTCTTTCTGCAGGCCATTCAGGTGCTGAACCAGTAGAGCTGCTTTACATTAACACATAAATCAGACTACTGAGTAACACACATGATAAAGAAACCCATTCCCTCACATTCCCTACAGACACAAAACACCTTCAGGCTTGTTTATTTGAACAATAGCACACCTGGAGTTTACATTATACCTATCCTGTATTATTATCATGCATATACAGTATATATATACACCGACTAGGCATAACATTATGACCACTGACAGGTGAAGTGAATAACACTGATTATCTCTTCATCACGGCACCTGTTAGTGGGGGGGATATATTAGGCAGCAAGTGAACATTTTATCCTCAAAGTTGATGTTAGAAGCAGGAAAAATGGATGAGCGTGAGGATTGAGGGCCAAATTGTGATGGCTAGATGACTGGGTCAGAGCATCTCCAAAACTGCAGCTGTTGTGGGGTGTTCCCGGTCTGCAGTGGTCAGTATCTATCAAAAGTGGTCCAAGAAAGGAACAGTGGTAACCGGCGTCAGGGTCATGGGCGGCCAAGGCTCATTGATGCACGTGGGGAGCGAAGGCTGACCCGTGTGGTCCGATCCAACAGACGAGCTACTGTAAGACTGCTGAAGAAGTTAATGCTGGTTCTGATAGAAAGGTGTCAGAATAACCAGAGCATCACAGTTATGATAATGTTATGCCTGATATATATATATATTATATTCTCATGCCTTTACAAAGTCTGTTTATTGTTTGTTATTATATTCGTTACGTCTGAAGTTATAGGATGGTGCGCATCCTTAACCAGGATAAACCAGGATGTAAAAAAGAATAATACTTTATAATAATAGTAATCATGATCACCATCGATATAATTTAAGAACATGTATTTTAAATGTGCTTCGAGTTGCTTTGTAGTTACATGACTAATTAACCTTCACACTTCATTTCAGTAGGGGCTGTTGTAGCCTAGCGGTTAAGGTACTGGACTAGTAATCAAAAGGTCACTAGTTCAAGCCCCACCACTGCCAGGCTGCTGCTGTTGGGCCCTTAAGCAAGGCTCTTGACCCTCAATTTCTTAGACTGTATACTGTCACAGTACTGTAAGTCACTTTGGATAAAGGCGTCTGCTAAATGCTGAAAATGTAAATGTCATATCACACCACTACACCATCATGGCTTTGTGATGGTTGGCTGCACAGATGGGTCAGCTTTCTCCAATGCCCTATGTTTGTTTGTTTGTTTGTTTGTTTTGAGGATTTTAACGTCATGTTTTACACTTTGGTTACATTCATGACAGGAACGGTAGTTACTCATTACACAAGATTCATCAGTTCATAAGGTTATATCACACACAGTCATGGACAATTTTGTATCTCCAATTCACCTCACTTGCACGGCTATGGTCTGTGGGAGGTAATCGGAGCACCCGGAGTAAACCCACGCAGACACGGGGAGAACATGCAAACTCCACACTGAAAGGACCCGGACCGCCCCGCCTGGGGATCGAACCCAGGACCTTCTTGCGGTGAGGCGACAGTGCTACTCACTTAGCCACGTCTCAGGTCGCATGTTGTGATGTCAGTCAAGTAAATCCAGCTTATTCTTGGTATTCCTGGTCCTGAGTCCTTCATAACACTGCATTCAATGTTTTTATGTGGCTGCTTATCACACACTCAAAGTAACATAACCTGTGGGAATTAATGTATTTCAGGAGCTCTTTTCTATTCTGGCCATCTTGTACACTTGCTCAGTGGTGATGATCTTCCTCCATGAGATTTTATGATGCACTTGTTCTCAAATGTCTGAATGCATCTTTCTTCCTCTTTCTTCAGTGTCCAGGCTTCACATCCACATGTGGCTACTGTCCAGACCAAGGTTTACATCAATCGTAGCTTGGTGGTGGTGTATAATCACCATGCCCGTTGCCATTCTTGACTTCACTTTACCGGCACATTCTGTAGTATTTGATCCTTTACTTGCCAAATATAAGAAGGAGTCCACTTGGTCAAGTCAGGACCTGTTATTTATTACTTTTGTTTATTTATTATTTATTCATTACTTTTGTTTTTCTTTTTATGAGCATTTATGAGCATTTTATGTTTCTTCTCTACTTTTGTATATACAAAATACATTATTTATATCATTCCACTTGGTTCCATCATACGCAGACATGGTCTTAACTTTCACTGCTACGCAGACGATACCCAACTCTACCTTGCCTTCAAACCATCCATCTCTTTTCCTCCCGCCTCGCTCACCTTGTGTATCCAGGAACTTCAATCCTGGCTGCATTCAAATTTCTTGCTGCTTAATCCCCTTAAGACTGAGCTTCTTTACGTGGGCACTAAAACTTCACTTTCCTCTTTCACAAACTCTCCCCTCCTCATTGGGAATGTTTCCATCACACCTTCCAGCTGTGTACGCAATCTTGGTGTTCTGTTTGACCCTCTGCTTTCATTCGGTCCTCATGTGAAATCACTATCCAAATCAGCCTTCCTTCAGCTTCGCAATATTACTCGTCTCCGTCCATATCTTTCATTTGAGGTGGCGGAAACACTGATACACGCTTTTGTCACCAGCCGTTTGGACTACTGCAATTCCTTATTGCACGGACTTCCCGCCAAAACCCTCCGTCCCCTGCAAACCATACAAAATGCAGCTGCTCGGGTCCTGACATTTACCCGAAAGTTTGACCACATCACCCCTGTTTTGGAAGAACTACATTGGCTGCCAATTTCCATGCGCATTAAATATAAAATTCTGGTCATGACTTTTAAAGCACTTCATGGTCTCGCTCCCGCCTATCTTACTAAACTCCTCACACGCCACACACCATCACGCAGACTAAGGTCATCAGACAAAAATCAGCTCTCTGTTCCTAGATTTAGGATGTCCACTATGGGTGGCAGGTCCTTCAGCGTTGCCGCCCCAACACTCTGGAACTCTCTGCCCTCGACTCTTCGCTCTATTTCTTCTCTTTCTGCTTTCAAGGTGTCTCTAAAAACTCATCTCTTCTCACAACATTTTCATTCTACTTCTTGAACTTATATCTCTAACCTATCCTTACACACTGTTGAATTGTTTTTGTTTTGTTTTTGTTTTGTCTTGTTTTGCGTGTTGTCGTTTGTTTTCACTTTTTATACTGTACAGCGACCTTGAGCTTGGTGAAAGGCGCTATATAAGTTGAACTTATTATTATTATTATTATTATTCTCGAATCAACACACCAGCTCCTGTAGTTCTTCTGGTGATGTGACCAATAGTACAATGTCATCAGCATGACTGAGATTGCTAATGGTCCTTCCACCAATCCTAAATCCTCCATCCATCCTTGTTCTGCCTTTTTCATCACTTCCTCTTCATGGATGTAAAACAGACTTGGTGAGACGTTACATCCATGTGGGACTCCCTTTTTTAACCCTGAATCTCACTCCAGCAGCAAACACTGAAGTTTTAATATCCGTGTGCTTGAGCCAATATCCGTGTTTGTTCAGCACACAGATTAAACTAACAGGAGCACGCACACACACACACACACACACACACACACACACACACACACACGAGAACGCATGCACATGCTGGCTAATTGTGTATCTATATTACTGATTTGATTCAATAAATCGAGTCGATTCTTTCGAACAAACCAATTTCAGTGACTCACTATACCTGATCTTACTAGTATATTAACTATTCATAACTTTTACAAACCATACTTCCCCATTTCCAGAAAAGTTGGGACATTTTGTAAATTGCAGTACAACAAGAATCTGTTAATATTTGTTGATTCCTTTCAACTTTTACTTATCTGACAAAAGTACAAAGAAATGACTTTTATTAAATGAAAATATTAATTGATTCATTCATTTATTGTCTGTTTTACCACCATTTTTTCTGATTCAGGGTTGTAGTGGGTACAATGAACTGGAACCACCCTGGACAGGTCACCAGTCCATCACAGGGCGAACACTCACACCCCCCGGGTGGCACGGTGGCTAAGTGGGTAGCACTGTCACCTCACAGCAAGAAGGTCCTGGGTTCGATCCCCAGGTGGGGCAGACCGGGTCCTTTCTGTGTGGACTTTGCATGTTCTCCCCGTGTCTGTGTGGGTTTGCTCCGGTTTCCTCCCACAGTCCAAAGACGTGCAAGTGAGGTAAATTGGAGATACAAAATTGTCCATGACTGTGTTTGATATAACCTTGTGAACTGATGAATCTTGTGTGAAGAGTAACTACCGTTCCTGTCATGAATGTAACCAAAGTGTAAAACATGATGGTAAAGTCCTAATCATTTCAACTGTAATCAGGGCAGTGATAGCTCAGTGGTTAAGGTACTGGACTAGTAAACAGAACGTTGCCGGTTCAAGCCCCGCCACCACCAAGTTGCCACTGTTGGGTCCCTGAGCAAGGCTCTTAACCCTCAACTGCTCATCGTGTTCAGATCATTGTGTAAGTCGCTTTGGATAAAAGCGTCTGCTAAATGCTTAAAATGTAAATGTAATCTGAAAATAATTTCAACTTTATTCTCAAAATATTTCGAATTCATTCTCAAAATCAAAACTTAAAATATTTTTAATACTTCGTTGTAGAAAAGGGGTTTATATGGAGCCCCTATGGTGACATCCCCCCAAAAATAAATAATGCATGGCCACGCCTTATTAACTCATGGGAACAAGATAGTTAAGTAGTGGCCACCACTTAATAAGGCATGGAAACGAGATAGTTAAGTCATGGCCACCACTTAATAAGGCATGGAAACGAGATAGTTAAGTCTTGGCCACCACTTAATAAGGCGTGGGAACGAGATAGTTACAGTGTATCACAAAAGTGAGTACACCCCTCACATTTCTGCAGATATTTAAGTATATCTTTTCATGGGACAACACTGACAAAATGACACTTTGACACAATGAAAAGTAGTCTGTGTGCAGCTTATATAACAGTGTAAATTTATTCTTCCCTCAAAATAACTCAATATACAGCCATTAATGTCTAAACCACCGGCAACAAAAGTGAGTACTCCCCTAAGAGACTACACCCCTAAATGTCCAAATTGAGCACTGCTTGTCATTTTCCCTCCAAAATGTCATGTGACTCGTTAGTGTTACTCGGTCTCAGGTGTGCATAGGGAGCAGGTGTGTTCAATTTAGTAGTACAGCTCTCACACTCTCTCATACTGGTCACTGAAAGTTCCAACATGGCACCTCATGGCAAAGAACTCTCTGAGGATCTTAAAAGACGAATTGTTGCGCTACATGAAGATGGCCAAGGCTACAAGAAGATTGCCAACACCCTGAAACTGAGCTGCAGCACAGTGGCCAAGATCATCCAGCGTTTTAAAAGAGCAGGGTCCACTCAGAACAGACCTCGCGTTGGTCGTCCAAAGAAGCTGAGTGCACGTGCTCAGCGTCACATCCAACTGCTGTCTTTGAAAGATAGGCGCAGGAGTGCTGTCAGCATTGCTGCAGAGATTGAAAAGGTGGGGGGTCAGCCTGTCAGTGCTCAGACCATACGCCGCACACTACATCAAATTGGTCTGCATGGCTGTCACCCCAGAAGGAAGCCTCTTCTGAAGTCTCTACACAAGAAAGCCCGCAAACAGTTTGCTGAAGACATGTCAACAAAGGACATGGATTACTGGAACCATGTCCTATGGTCTGATGAGACCAAGATTAATTTGTTTGGTTCAGATGGTCTCAAGCATGTGTGGCGGCAATCAGGTGAGGAGTACAAAGATAAGTGTGTCATGCCTACAGTCAAGCATGGTGGTGGGAATGCCATGGTCTGGGGCTGCATGAGTGCAGCAGGTGTTGGGGAGTTACATTTCATTGAGGGACACATGAACTCCAATATGTACTGTGAAATACTGAAGCAGAGCATGATCCCCTCCCTCCGGAAACTGGGTCGCAGGGCAGTGTTCCAGCATGATAATGACCCCAAACACACCTCTAAGACGACCACTGCTTTATTGAAGAGGCTGAGGGTAAAGGTGATGGACTGGCCAAGCATGTCTCCAGACCTAAACCCAATAGAACATCTTTGGGGCATCCTCAAGCGGAAGGTGGAGGAGCGCAAAGTCTCGAATATCCGCCAGCTCCGTGATGTCGTCATGGAGGAGTGGAAAAGCATTCCAGTGGCAACCTGTGAAGCTCTGGTAAACTCCATGCCCAGGAGAGTTAAGGCAGTTCTGGGAAATAATGGTGGCCACACAAAATATTGACACTTCAGGAACTTTCACTAAGGGGTGTACTCACTTTTGTTGCCGGTGGTTTAGACATTAATGGCTGTACATTGAGTTATTTTGAGGGAAGAATAAATTTACACTGTTATATAAGCTGCACACAGACTACTTTTCATTGTGTCAAAGTGTCATTTTGTCAGTGTTGTCCCATGAAAAGATATACTTAAATATCTGCAGAAATGTGAGGGGTGTACTCACTTTTGTGATACACTGTAAGTCTTGGCCACCACTTAATAAGGCGTGGGAACGAGATAGTTAAGTCATGGCCACCACTTAATAAGGCGTGGGAACAAGATTATTAAGTCGTGGCCACCATTTAATAAGGCGTGGGAACGAGATAGTTAAGTCATGGCCACCACTTAATAAGGCGTGGGAACAAGATCATTAAGTCGTGGCCACCACTTAATAAGGTGTGGGAACGAGATAGTTAAGTCATGGCCACCACTTAATAAGGCGTGGGAACAAGATCATTAAGTCGTGGCCACCACTTAATAAGGCGTGGGAACAAGATCATTAAGTCGTGGCCACCACTTAATAAGGCGTGGGAACGAGATAGTTAAGTCGTGGCCACCACTTAGTAAGGTGTGGTAACAAGATCCTTTTATTTTCACAGCTTACACAAATCATACAGAATCGGATATATGCTGTAGGGGAATTCATGTACATGGCCATCCAAGAAAGGTAAGCCTGGCTTTATATAAGCTAATACTTATACAGTTTCATACGCAACCTTTTTAAGTGGTGGCCACGATCTCATTCCGACTCCTTACCAATGCTACCTTCAAGTCGTGTCGAAAATATCATATTTATGAGATGAGGGCACATGAACGGCAACTCAATGTCGTATTCACCAGTGGGAAACTCAGATTTTTCGATGAGCCCCGAGTGTCCGATGTGGGGGCGTGTCATTAACAAAACGTCATGGCGACTGCTGGTATGGATGCTGCCCCTACAGTAAACGGTAAAAGTTTTGAGCTTATTAGCGGTAGTTTTGCATGTTAAATGTAAAGTTCAAGCTTGTATACATTTTGTACACAACGTGCACTTGTTCTGATGAAGAATAGCAACAAAGCTGATCAGAAGAACCCAAAAAGTGTTGCCTCATGAGCAGATACTTTGTGCACAGATATTTTTGTGTTGTTTATGTACATTCATCCACCTGTTTTTGATTACACAACAATAAAAGCATAAACAAAAGGAGTTTTGTCATGGCGTCCATTTCTACCCGACCAAAAACCACTTGAACGCACATCATGTCGTAATTACGACCTCCGAACTCGTAAGTAGGAACTTCCGAGGAGGACTTGAAGGCAGCATAAGTCGTGGCCACGACTTAATTATCTCGTTCCCACGAGTTATTTTGGGGATGTCACCTTAGGGGATCCGTAGGTTTAAGTCTAAAACAGAAACGTGTTCGTTTTATTGTGACCTGTTACTTTAATTGAATCGTTCGAAAGAACCGACTCACTTGTGATTCACTCCCTATGAAAATAAAGGGAAGTGCTGAAGAATCAGTCAGGGTTCAGACACCCGGAGCCGAAGAGCTGTTTAACCTTGAGTGAACTGTAATTAGATTTTTATTTATTTATCTGACAGCCCTAAAATATATATATATAATGAGATTAAAAGTCGGGTTTATTCTTCGTAGTTTGCTAGTAATCGGTACATTTCTGGGACTGGTCGTGCTCTGGTCATCTCTGTCACCTAAACCAGAAGATGAAACTCCATTCGCTAAGCAGGTCAGTATCATATTTAATATTTCGTTGTTTAGCTGATAAGAATACCGGATCGTGTTTATTTATTTTGCAGATTAAATGTACATGTCTCGGTGCATACTATTAAACCAGCTATAGCATGCTAGGCTAACCTGTATGGTTGTCATGGAGATAGCAGGCTTAGCCTCCTAGCCAACGTTCTAATGTAAAGAAAATAAGATTGTGTAAATTACAAACACTGTCAGTCAGCTTATTAACAATCTACATCAATGTCATTCTAATATTTACATTTCAATCCTCTATAACAGTTATTATATACAATGTATGGTCATATGTCCTAGCTGACTATGCTAAGCTAACAGCAGTGACACGTCCACTATGGGGACCATTCAGAACCAGCACAGCAAATTCCTATAGAGAGCCATGAATCAGTTCTCACCCCCTTAACAGCATTAAAAATGTAAATATAGATAGATAGATAGTCAGACAGGTAGAGAGATAGTCAGACAGGTAGAGAGACAGACAGACAGACAGCCAGACAGACAGACAGACAGACAGACAGATAGATAGACATACAGATAGATAGACAGCCAGCCAGCCAGCCAGCCAGCCAGATAGATAGATAGATAGATAGATAGATAGACAGATAGATAGATAGATAGATAGATAGAAAGAAAGATAGACAGATAGATAGTCAGACAGGTAGAGAGACATACAGATAGACAGACAGACAGATAGATAGAAAGAAAGATAGACAGATAGATAGTCAGACAGGTAGAGAGATAGTCAGACAGACAGACAGACAGACAGATAGATAGACATACAGATAGATAGACAGCCAGCCAGCCAGCCAGCCAGCCAGATAGATAGATAGATAGATAGATAGATAGATAGATAGATAGATAGATAGATAGACAGATAGACAGATAGAAAGAAAGATAGACAGATAGATAGTCAGACAGGTAGAGAGACATACAGATAGACAGACAGACAGATAGATAGAAAGAAAGATAGACAGATAGATAGTCAGACAGGTAGAGAGATAGTCAGACAGACAGACAGACAGACAGATAGACAGACAGACAGACAGATAAATACATAGATAGATAGATACATAGATAGATAGATAGATAGATAGATAGATAGATAGATAGACATACAGATAGATAGACAGCCAGACAGACAGACAGATAGATAGACAGACAAATAGACAGATAGATAGACATACAGATAGATAGACAGATAGATAGACAGACAGATAGATAGAAAGAAAGATAGACAGATAGATAGACATACAGATAGACAGACAGACAGATAGATAGAAAGATAGACAGATAGATAGACATACAGATAGACAGACAGATAGATAGAAAGATAGACAGATAGATAGACATACAGATAGACAGACAGATAGATAGAAAGAAAGATAGACAGATAGATAGACATACAGATAGATAGATAGATAGATAGATAGATAGATAGATAGATAGATAGATAGATAGATAGATAGACAGACAGACAGACAGATAGATAGATAGATAGATAGATAGATAGATAGATAGATAGATAGATAGATAGACAGATAGATAGACATACAGATAGATAGATAGATAGATAGATAGATAGACAGACAGACAGACAGACAGACAGACAGACAGACAGACAGATAGATAGATAGATAGATAGACAGATACTTTATTGATCCTTTGCAGGAACATAAAGACAAGATAAAATAAACCTGTGTTAAACATGGTGTTAAAACCCAAATAAATAAATAACCAAGTGTAAGCTTTTGTTTTACCGCAAAGTACCAAAAAATGGGATTGGTTAGGAATATGTTGTTAAAAGGTTTTTAAAGATACATATTAACTTAGTTAGGTATAGTAAACTATATAGTATCAATACTGTGAATAAGATTCTGACAATACTGGATCTGTGCCTATCAGCATGTAGTGTTAGGGCGGTGTCATCAAAGTGGACGTGGCACTAGGTGATCAACTGCCTGTTAATCATAACCAGTACGTACGCCCCGAATACACCAAGGAAAGCCAACAAATACACGTTCCTGAAACCAGAAAAGAAACTCGTACACAAGACGATGCAGGAACAGTTTTAACCTCTTTTACACCCATTAAAATGAAAATATAAAATAAACCAAAACATAAAGATAAGATAAAATAAACAGACAGAAACATAATACCTATTCTGATCAGCCATAACATTAAAACCACCTCTTTGTTTCTACACTCACTGTCCATTTAATCAGCTCCACTTACCATATAGAAGCACTTTGTAGTTCTACAATTACTGACTGTAGTCCATCTGCTTCTCTACATACTTTTTTAACCTGCTTTCACCCTGTTCTTCAATGGTCAGGACCCCCACAGGACCACTACAGAGCAGGTATTATTTAGGTGGTGGATCATTCTCAGCACTGCAGTGACACTGACATGGTGGTGGTGTGTTAGTGTGTGTTGTGCTGGTATGAGTGGATCAGACACAGCAGTACTGCTGGAGTTTTTAAATACCGTGTCCACTCACTGTCCACTCTATTAGACACTCCTACCTAGTTGGTCCACCTTGTAGATGTAAAGTCAGAGACGATCGCTCATCTATTGCTGCTGTTGGAGTCGGTCATCTTCTAGACCTTCATCAGTGATCACAGGACGCTGTTGGCTGGATATTTTTGGTTGGTGGACTATTCTCAGTCCAGCAGTGACGGTGAGGTGTTTAAAAACTCCAGCAGTGCTGCTGTATCTGATCCACTCATACCAGCACAACACACACTAACACACCACCACCATGTCAGTGTCGCTGCAGTGCTGAGAATGATCCACCACCTAAATAATACCTGCTCTGTGGTGGTCCTGTGGGGGTCCTGACCATTGAAGCACAGGGTGAAAGCAGGTTAAAAAGTATGTAGAGAAACAGATGGACTACAGTCAGTAATTGTAGAACTACAAAGTGCTTCTATATGGTAAGTGGAGCTGATAAAATGGACAGTGAGTGTAGAAACAAGGAGGTGGTTTTAATGGACTGTTAATGTATACTTTTAATTCAAATCGCTCATAATTCTGATGGTTCTTTTAATTCCGTGACGTGTTTCTTTGTTTCTGTTTTCAGGGAGAAAAAGACGCGCCAAACCCTGTACCAAATCTCCCCAACGAGGTGGAAGATAAGTTCAAGGCCGTGGTGCCCTGGCCACAGGTGG
This sequence comes from Trichomycterus rosablanca, assembly GCF_030014385.1. Lineage (NCBI taxonomy): Eukaryota > Metazoa > Chordata > Actinopteri > Siluriformes > Trichomycteridae > Trichomycterus > Trichomycterus rosablanca. Next base: position 3,587,299 of record NC_085992.1, on the reverse strand, counting down.
AGGGAGTGGAGGTAGACCTGGATGCCATCAGGCAAAAAAACGCAGTAGACAACCTGAACCCAAAATTCAAGGCCCAGGACCAGCAGAACATCATTCAGAAGCAGTACGTCACCTTTAAGCCTCACACTAATCGCTACTCGGACCCTGTTCTGATGAAGGGGAGCCTGGGCAACTTCGAGCTCAAAGGTCCCGAACCTCCAGGGGTCCCTGGAGGACCTGGGGAGGGTAGCAAGCCCTTCGTTTTGGGAGAGGAGTATAAAGACTCGGTGCAATCCAGCATTAAGGAATTCGGCTTCAACATGGTGGCCAGCGACATGATATCACTGGACAGGACCGTCAAAGACCTGCGGCATGAGGAGTAAGTATCGTACTGGGAGGTGTGTGTATGCAGGTTAGTGTGTGTACGTTGATTGTAGTGCTGGGAGATACAGCTGGGGCAGAGGGGTGGTTAATTACAGCGCTAGAACTTTTTAAAGCGCCTCCAATGAGACGAACTGTTTGATATGACGCAGTAAAAGCGACGCAGTAATAATGAAGAGAAGTTTAGTGCTCCTGTCTCCTTCTTTTACTCCAAGTTTAAAAGTGAAACAAATCCAGATAAACTCAGATACACGTGGAGCTTTCAGACTGGATCTGACGGTTATTCCACACAAAAGCAGATTCGTCTCATATTCACACTTTGGTGACGTTTACCGCACCGATCAAGCCGAGCGCCGAACAAAACGACAATTTGTGCAGTGGCTTTCACGTTTGAATGCACCCTCAGGCTGCATTCACATAATATGCAGCAAAACCGCTTCTGCACTGCAGTGCATTGTTTCACATGAAGCTGGCTGGTGCTGTTTACCTTGTACTGCTTTGACGCTCGGTTTTTACACTCTGATATAACAGTATTAGAAAAATGCAGCATGCCAACTATGAGACTGGTTTTGTATTTAAGATAGCAAGTTTCCTCGTCCTTGGAATCGCTTGTCGTGGCTTCGTAGCTCTTTAATATGACTGAATTCACCCTTAGTTTAATGAATTATGTAAGTTTTTTTTAAGCTGCTTTATTTCTTTATACTCTTTATACTGCAGAGTGTTTTTGAAAGAAGTTAATTATCTTCTCCTGCTCTTTATACCTGGATTCATTAGTAGGTAGGTCGGTAGGTCGGTCGGTCGATCGGTCGATTGGTAGGTAGATAGATAGAATAGATCAATAGACAGATAGACAGAGATAGAATAGATCAATAGATAGATAGAATAGATCGATAGATAGATAGAATAGATCGATAGATAGATAGAATAGATCAATAGATAGATAGAATAGATCAATAGATAGATAGAATAGATCAATAGACAGATAGAGATAGAATAGATCAATAGATAGATAGAATAGATCAATAGATAGATAGAATAGATCGATAGATAGATAGAATAGATCAATAGACAGATAGACAGATAGACAGAGATAGAATAGATCAATAGATAGATAGAATAGATCAATAGACAGATTAATAGATAGACAGAGATAGAAAAGACAGACAGACAGATAGACAGATTGATTGATATATAGACAGATGAATAGATAGATAGATAGATAGATAGATAGATAGATAGATAGATAGATAGATAGATAGATAGATAGATAGATAGACAGACAGACAGACAGACAGACAGACAGACAAGTTATTGATCCAGAAGGAAATTAAAGATTATAAAACAGCTGATTTTATATGACAATCATTGTAAAACTGAAGAATCTTCATGGTGCCAAAAAATTCTCAGTATAAGTGGTTACATTTACATTTAAATTTACACTCTAATCCAGAGCGACGTACAGAAGTGCTTCCATAGTGAACATTACCTTACTCTAGTTTATGTAAACAACAGTCCAAGAACATTAATCTGCTAAAGCCCTGTTAGAACCAAGAAATGAATTAGAGCGTTAGTCAGTAAGTACAAGTCAGCTTAGGTGCTCAGTAAAGAGGTGATGAAGGTTTTTAATCATTTATTAAAGACAGTGAGAGACTCAGATATTTGGACAGACAGAGGAAGCTCGTTCCACCACTTGGGTGCTCCAGTTCTGGGTGAAGGATCAAGTCGAGAGAGACTAGTGGCTCGGAGGTTGCGCGGTACAGAGCGGGGTTTGATTAGACCACGAAGGTAGCTCGGGGCTGCTCCATTTTTGGCTTTGTAGGCGAGCATCGGTGTTTTAATCTGAATGCATGAAGCTACAGGAAGCCAGTGAAGAGAATCATTTAAATAATTTGTGTACATTTCATGGAATTGCAAATCGTCCCCAAACAAATGCAAACACACAAGAGTTCCCAGTGTTCCATCAAACTTATGATAAGTCTGGTACAAGAAAAGCCAGGAGTTACTCAAAAAGAATTGAAGGATCATGCTGGAACCAGAGCTGGGATCTCGAATACATCGTGTCGAATCTTAGCTCTGCCTACCGGCTAAGGCTGAGCGGCCACATGAACAACGATTGGCCTGTTGTTCAGATATGGGCGGGACTAAGATATGGGCTCTCTCTCCCATGACTGGTGCAATTACGACCTCTGCTGGCTGATTGATGGCGCCTGCACAGAGATGAGAAAAGAGTGCCGTCAGGGTGTGTCTCTCCGTAAACAACGCTGAGCTGCACTGCACTCGTCAATGTGTAGGTGATAAGATGCATACGGCTGCTGCCCACGTGTCGGAGGGGGCGTGGGTTAGCTTCGTTCTCCTCAATCGGAGAGGGGATCGGCATTGGTGGAGAGGAAGCGTGATGCAATCGGGCAATTGGACGCGCTAAACAGGGAGAAAAAGGAGAAAATGCATAAACAAAAATATATATATAAAAAAAAAAAGGAATTGAAAGATGACCTGAAAGCAGCAGAAACAACAGTGAACAAAAAGCAAAGCTGAAAAAAAAACTGCACTTACAGCTACTGTCTTCACTCCTACAATCCAATGAAATGGCTTTGTTTATTCTTATAAATATTAATTATTGTATTAATTATTCAATAAATAAGTAATTAAGTTTGTTTTCTATTTCTATTATGTGTAAGAAAGTAAAAAACAGTTGAAAACATTAAAATATAAATAAATATATATTAATTAGAACCCCAGATCCCTGAACTGCAGCGGTAGAGGGCTAGCGTAGGTTACAGTTGCACCACCCGATCGCAGCATCCAGACTTTGGATCATGTTGTAATGGAAGGATTTCATTTTGAGAAATAAAAATGTCATAAATGTGTCGATGAAATGAGACTGAACTCGAATGATCTCGAATTTCTCTGTTGTGGCATTTTGTTCAGTTCTATTCTTGTCATGGTTTGTTCAACCATGCAAAAAATGCAGTCCATCACCTTATGAATCACAACAGGAGAGCACTGACTCAGTTTCCCGTGGACACAAGATTCCTCTCATGTTGAAGCAGATATTTGATTACGCCTCGCAGAACTATTCACTGAGCTGCTGCACTCATGCCAGCTCATTCATGCCAGCCTGGTGCGTTTCAGGACTTTCTTTGTTTGCGCTAAAGTGTCTGAAGCAAACAAAGTAGCCGAGAAAACGTTTCCAAAGCGAATTGAAGCCTGCGCGGTAAGAGAAGTCCGGCTCGGGCTGAATTCTTTCAGGAACAAGCTTTTCCAGCAAACACGCCCGTATATACTCGGCTAGCGTCCGTTCTGCCACACCTGCTTTTCAAACAAAGGTGTGATCCAGCTGGAATTTACTCTGTAACTCTTTCTTTTTAACCCTCAGTTTAACATTCTGAGTGAGTATATCTGCAGGTTTACCAGCAAACCTGTCAATAAATAACCTACAGCTTATAGCTGCAGGGTAATTCCTCTGCTAGCCATGTCAGAATGGTAAGCATGATAAGCTTATCTCTTTCCCTTTAGTTCTCCAATCTCTTGATGGATGTCGGGCTTATCTAAAGGCAATTACTTTTGTGAAACACTAGAAGTTTACTTCTAATGCATGGTTTGATCATTCTGTATATCAGCTAAAGCAACACAAAGCAATGTGTTTTCTGCATATGTGTGACATGCAAAAAAACAATAGAGGAAATTTGGCACTGTGGCCGCCTTGGTAAAACCCCCGAGACTGCAGCAGCATGTTTTTCTACACAAACAACCGAGTGAAACACAGTTAATCGTGGGTTCTGTGGTTTACATGGAGGAAGGCCAGGCCAGCGACAGAGCACTGCTCTCTTCAATAGGGCTTTATTGTTCAGGCCAGAAGTGAGAGTTTGGAACAAAGGCTCAGTGCAACAGTAGTAGCACAACTCCCATGAGAACTAGATCACAGTGCATCTTCTCTTTCAGACAAACCTAGTTTGCCCACGTTGATGTTCTGCTTTTATATAACCCTCATTGGACAAGACAGCTATGCTCAGAAGAGTCGAAGGTAAAAGAAGAAAAGAATGGATAGAATTAGAGGAATAATCTATAACCGGGTTTCCATCCGAACGTTTCGCAAGTGTAATGCGCATTTACGTAATATGGGCAGAAAAAAAGCGAGAAGAGAAACTGCAGAGAAACGAGCAGCTAAAAGACGTCAGGCAGGACGAGCAATGGCCCGTCTAATGTGGGCTCAAATCTCCGTGCCACGGCGACGATTCACCTCGCATCTGGGAACGTAAACACACTAAACAATTTTGGGAGCACGTTGTGCAGAACCATTTTTCAGACGATCTTTGGATGAAGAATTTAAGAATGTCAAAATCAGCCTTTGATGAGCTATGTACCATGATCGGGTCATCTGTAGAGCCAAAAGTTTACAGTCACCGGTCACCCGTGCCGACTGAAAAGAGGATCGCTATTGCCTTGTACAAGCTGGCCACTTGTGTGGAGTACAGGGTAGTGGGCGAAACAGTCCACCGTAGTGTACACGCTGTATGCCAAGCAATAACATCAAAACTAATGAAACATTACGTCGTATTACCGAATGCGCAGGAGGCAGAAGAAATAGCACAGCGTAATTATGCAGCGCAGCACCTACCACAGGTGTACGGTGCACTGGATGGTACACACATTCCAATCCTCCCTCCAGCAGTAAACGTCATCGTTTATTCGCAAAACCCGTTTCCATCCTTTTTTTTTGCATTTCGGCGATGCGATATTCTAACGTTTCCACCTCGTTCAAGCGTGAAAACAAATTTTTGCGATATTTGGGTCTTTTTTCGAATTTTGAGCTTTTCCATCCAGGTTTTATTAATGCGCATTTTCAAAATTCGCAAAGAGTTGGAAGAGATGGAAAACCCACTAATGAGCCATTAAGGAACTTGAATGCTCAAACAGAAGCAATATCCATACGGTCGCAGGGAGTCGGAGGCCAATTTATTTGTATAGCGCTTTTTACAATAGACATCGTCTCAAAGCAACTTCACAGAATTCAGGACCGACAGACCAAAAACCCCCTTGGTGAGCAAGCTGAGGGTGACAGTGGCAAGAAAACCTCCCTTACATGTACAGGAAAAAGCCTTGAGAGGAACCAGACTTCTTGAGTGGCCTGAAGAATAATTAAAATAGGTTGATGTGTTGGAAGCATGAAAAAAACAAGCAATTTCAAGAATCTGAGAGACTTTGACAATGGCCAGATTGCAATGCCGCATCTGAGTTTTTCCAAAAAGGACCGACAGACCAAAAGCCCCCTTTTTGAGTTCCAAGTTCCTTGAGGTCCAGTGTGAAGTTTCCACAGTCAGTGATGGTTTGGGGAGCCATGTCATCTGCTGATGTTGGTCCACTGTGTTTTATCAAGTCCAAAGTCAGTGCAGCCGTCTACCAGGAAATTTTAAAGCACTTCATGCTTCCCTCTGCTCACAAGCTTCATGGAGATGCTGATTTCATTTCCCAGCAGGACACTGCCAAAAGTACCAATACCTGGTTTAATTACCACAATATCACTGTGCTTGATTGGCCAGCAGACTCGCCTGACCTAAACACCATAGAGAATCTATGGGATATTGTCAAGAGGAAGATGAGAGACTCCAGACCCAACAATGCAGACGAGCTGAAGGCCGCTATCAAAGCAACCTGGGCTTCCATAACACCTCAGCAGTGCCACAGGCTGATCGCCTCCAAGTACTGAGTGCGAATACTGTACAGACTTTTCAGTAGACCAACATTCCTGTATTAAAAATCCTTTTTTTAATTGGTCTTATGTAATATTCTAATTTTCTGAGATGCTGACTTTTGGGTTTTCATTAGCTGTAAGCCATAAATTGAAAGAAATCAACGCTTGAAATATATCACTGTGTGTAATGAATCTACATAATATATGAGTTTTACTTTTTGAATTGAATTACTGAAATAAATTAACTTTTTGAGATGCACCTGTGTTTATGCCGTCCTTCTAATAAACGCTTTCTTAATCTCGTTCATTCTTGTGACCCCCAATGAGTGCTTAGGTACAGTACAGGTGACTTGACGGTACAAACAAACACTAAATGTGGCATCATGGATTCATGAACATACCACTTTAATCTCTTACACTTTAATCACTCTTACATTCAGTCACTGGCACTTTTATTAGTTCTACCAACAGATCAGATAAACATCTGTAAACATCTGTGTTTACACATGAACCACGATCGTAAAGAGGAAGTCTCTGTCCAAGTGTCTTTTCCACTGTGAGTCACATGACTCCGGAGTGTGAATAGCCATGTTATAACCGGTGTTTGTTCAGATGCAAACCTGATAGTACAGCTTGACTGACTGTACATAGGAGTTTTGGGTGCACTGTTGCTACCTGACTGTTTTATTTTTCCAGCATTATCAGAATTACCTGAATTAATATTCCAAACATTTTTCTTACAGAATGCTTCTAATTCTAAGATATTTTTGGCCCATCTTGCATATACACAGTGTTTTAATTTTACCCTCTGATTTGCAAAGCAAGCTGTAACGTCCCCGCTCCGACTATGTCCTTACCCAACATCTGATCTCAGACCAGCCATAAAAGCATACGCCGCAGAAGCTCGGCAAAAAGAATGGGATACGCATACCAACAACGAACTATACAAGATAGTTTACAAGATAATTGGGGACAGTGGTAGCCTAGTGGATAGAGCTTTGCGCTATCATGCACCTGTATTTGTGCCGTCCTTCAAATAAACGCTTTCTTAATCTCGTTCATTCTTCTGACCCCCAATGAGAATCACAACATCTTCATCTCTGCCACCTCCAGCTCCAGTAATAATGTTCACTCTAGCTGACAGCATCTTTCTGATGTCTCACTTGATTTATCTGTGCTGGGCGTGTAGGGAGCCACTGCTATGCTACTTCTGTTCAAACAAGCTTTACAATGTCTTTACAACCCAAGGTTGTATTTCGGACAGCAGCTATTTATTCGTTATATTTATTCTTCTTGTATATGCGCCTAGTGCTTGGGTATGATGGTACATTCGGTATATCGTAATTGATTCCTCATACCGTATGTATTTTTTAAATACCGCCATATCGCCGCTTTATTTGATAAAGGGAGACGTAAGGGTAGTTGTACAACACTTAAATATTAAATAAACAATAAAAATTTTATTTATTGCAACTGTTTCACACATAATGATTCCATCATATATTGTGTCATGTTGTAGGGCCAAACAAAGCTTATAGTATGAAAACCTTCATTATATACATGGTGAAATTAAAACTGTGTATATTCTATGTACTTATGACAGTAAAATAAGCCACACACATGTAAATAAAACATACCGTGATACACTTAAAACCATCAGAATCTTAAAAAATACCCTGATACAAATTTTTGATCATACCGCCCAGCCCTAATATATACAGGGTGTCCGCGGATCCTTAAAAAGTCTTAAAAAGTCTTAAATTCGTCTGCCACTGGTCTTAAAAATGCCACAGAGTGTAAATATAATTTAGGTTTTATTTTCGCGGATTGTATCTCGTAATTTCCAGATTTCGTATGCAAATAGTTTAACTGTTTAAACGGCGGACTGAACTAAGCGGAACCAACGGCAGTCTTAATGGTTCCGAGGGGCGCTAATTTGAGGTAACCTTACGCTCATTACGGTCCTAAAATCTGATTGGCTGAGCCGCGTTCGAAGCCGTTGTAAAATCCCCGATAGACTCACACAGAGCCGTAGATAGAGAGAGTTGCGACACTCCTTGATCTCGCCGCTACGCGGTCACGTGGTTCATGTCACCCTCCAATAGTTCCAAACAAACCCGGCGCTGTCATGTTCTCATATGGGACAGGCAGCAGTGAGTGAAATATTAAACAGTAAATAATAAACATTTGTACAATTTCTGGGTATTTTCAACTGCGTTTACATTTACTGCATCTGCTTTAATATCAATTTGGTATATAAAGTGGAAGATTGATGTTTATAATGACTTAATAGGTCGTTCTTGTTAACACACAGTACATTATATTAGCATACATTACATAATGCGATATCATTAAGTAGTAGAGACAATATACAGTACAGAGATTAGACAGTTTTTTATGTTTTGTTTTTTACATAAACTAATCTCCCTTCACTTTCCTGAGGATTCATAATAATAATCATTTTGGTTAAACACTAAGCCATGTGGCTGGATTCATAAGGTTTACCTGCACTGAATGAACAGATTCATAAACACACTACCGTACCAATACCTTTAACATTATAGTGCAGGTACAGGAAATAGCATTAATTCATGTCTTATTTCATGAGTAAGTAATAATTTATTCCTACATGTAATACATGAATTAATTCATAATTAATATGCACTAGTTCATTTTGTCTAATGTAAGTGGTGGACAAGGTACACAAACCATGTAGTTGAGTTGAAGTAGAGATATCCAAGGTAACATATTACTCCAGTAAAAGTAGTAGTAAAAGTAAAAATACTCTTTACCTCCACTAAAGTACTAAACTAAATTTACCTTCAAATGTACTTAAGAATGAAAGTAAAAGTATAATGATTTATTATGGCTCTGATGTTTTATTATCATTTCTGTAACAAGACTCTTGATTAATCAACTTTTAATTAATCAATTTTAGGTGAAAAGACTCTAGTGTCAATAATTTAGCTTAGCTGACTAAGCTAAATTCAGTTATACCTATTAATTAAGATAAACATGTAACATTTAGTGCTGAGCAAATGCTAAATAATAACAGTATTAAGTATATTAATGACATCAAATTCATTATTTTTTTTAAAACAAAGCAACAAACAGCTAAAAATGCTTGATAAGTAGTGGAAATGAATGGGGCTCTATGGGATGTTTGGAACTATACAGAGCTCCACAACCCGGAAGCTGCACAGAAAATATGTCCCGCCCCCTTTCCAACGGTTCCCTATGGGAGTGTCGCCACTCTGTTCTCTGTACCGCTCTGGACTCACACCTAGGACCACCTCACATCATTCCATATTAATACGCCACTGAAAAGAAAAATGTAATGTTATTTTCGCCCTCATGTTGCCTAGCAACACTGTTAATCGAACTATTTTGCGTCGCGGAAGAATGCTTTATTGTAAGTTTATACACAATAAATACATTTATGAATTAAACATTGTTGTATTTATTATATTTTATGTTGACCGCCGTTTTATAAAAGCAATAAGCCACTCGAGACCGTGCGTTACTGTTATGATTTTAGCACGGGGAAAGAAGTTTTACCGTGCTAAAATCACAGTAACGCACGGCCTCTCGTGGCTTATTGCTTTATTTAATAACAGGGTTCGTACGGGTGCTTGAAATCCTTGAAAATGCTTGAATTTTAATGTCGTATTTTCCAGGTTTGAAAAGTGCTGGAATTTTGGGTAAAGTGCTTGAAAATGCTTGAAATCGTAACAGTATTTCTTTCACTACAAATAACTATCTGACCGAATAGTTCCCTTATTAGAGAAATAAAAAAAGTCACAGAGCCTAAAATGAAAACTGCTCCGCCTGTGTTTAAGAGTGATGCGAATTCCGGCTCTTTTTGGTGAGCCATTTGGCTCAGCTCACCGAGAAGAGTCGGCTCTTTCTGCTCCAAAATGGCTCTTCAATTTGACCACTTCTGCCTGTGGAGTGCCTGCCCGTGCCACGGAGAAAATTGTCGGCTCAAAGAGCTCGTTCGCGACCGACAGCTAGTGTGTGTGACTGTCTGCGATCTGCCAGTCTGTATTCATGTGTTCGCGAAGGATCCGATTCTATTGAACGGCTCTTTAAAATGAACGAAATGAACCGAGTCGCGCCTCTGGGAGCCGTTAGGTGTATTTTTTTTTTTTAATAGTTTTGCGCAGTTCTTATCGACTGTAATCCACCCATTCAGCTTCCATCAGTAAAGGGAATGAATCAGTCACAATGAGAGGCATAATAAAGAGCCGTACACACACACACACACACACACACACACACAGAGCCGTAACGGAGCAACAGATAGAACATGCAGAAAATAAGCAGTGCTCTTAGTATAATGACAAATAATTAAGAAATAAACTTGTTTAATTATGCTAAGATGTAACAGGACAGATTATTCCCGAGCAGAAAACTGAGACCCCCTTTTCAGTGTACAGACGGTTCTGGTTTATACAAAATATAAGTATAAATGGTTTTGGTTTATACAAAACTGTTCATTTAAGTTTAAATCATTAAATATTGGTTAAACAGAAAATACAGCACTTACATGCTTACAATAAAGTCTGTAAACATAATGTTGATGTGTGCTTTTTGCTGCTTTGTTACTGCGACAGTGGTCTTAATTTTTGTCTCAGAGTGGTATTAAAAAGTCTTAAAAAGTCTTAAATTTTATTTCCCAATACCTGCAGATACCCTGTATATATATGCTCTATTAGCTAACTGAAGCTTGATGCTGGTGTAATGCAATGTAAAGCTGTGAGTTGACTCTCTATTACTTGAAAAATAAATGATCAGCTTCAATAACTGACTGATCCTTTACTACCTAATATATTTGATCCCTTGATTGATGTCTTTGTAATGAGATATTCACTCTTATTCACTTTACACGTCAAGGGTTTCAGAGTTGTGGCTCATCGGCGAAGATGTTATGAATCAGCAGTTCCATCATTTGTAATCGCAAGTGACTTCAGATCCATGTGAACCAGAATGATTTGCTCTGTTATTCCGTAATTACATGAGCAGCCGAACAAAACGGAACAAAAAACAAAGAGAATTCAGGTACAGAACTTTTAAATGTCATCATGGATTTAAAAACACACCCTATCACAGGTTACCATGCAGTGCAAAAGAGGCATTTATTTCCTTATGCACAGTTGCTCCTGCTGCACCGAATTTGACCCCTGATCAGGATAAACTTGTTACCGACTAGTCAGAGTAGTTAAACAGGTCCTCCAGACCAAGCCTATCTGTTCTATGCTATATCTGGCTTCATCTCTGTCACTAATATGGCAGGTGTACACAACAAACTGGCAGTAGTCTGTGGCCCGACTGGAAACTTTAGAATGTCTACTGGTGTAATGGTTCAGCCTTGCCAGCAGATGGCGCCTCAGGATAACATTTATTGCTTAATCCACAAAGTTGAATCAGTTCATTTGGACACAAGTTTGTTGTAGAGAAACGTTTCGTCACTCAATCCGAATGTACTCTCGGGCCCCCTCCATGGTTCAGAGATGGTCGTTCCCTCTTCACAAGTACATCTATCACCATCTTACAACGCCGTAACAGAAGCTATACCCCAATCATGTGTGAAAGACACACATAACCGTTGTAATTAATGGTCACTGTGATTTGCATATGGACCTGATCACCGGTTCCATTGTTATGCAATGGGCGGTGATCGGTCGTTATGCAAATCGGCTGCATATAAGGTCGGGGTATCCACACCACCAGCTCAGACTGAAGAAGTCATTCGGATTGAGTGACGAAACGTTTCTCTACAACAAACTTGTGTCCAGATGAACTGATTCAACTTTGTGGATTTGTGTACCTGGATTATTGAACATGCATCAACAGACTCAAGACATTAAGTTTGTTGCAGAACTTTTGTAGCTGTGAGTTATTATGTATTTTGTATAATCTCAGCACATACTAATAGGCTTGGATTCTGCACCAGTTGAAGGTGTTGATTAAAGCTTTGTAAGAGCACGACCGACCCGAACAGCAGAGTAAAGCCGACTGCAGGGTCAAACACGTCAATCAGCCACAACGTTCATACTACTGACAGAAGTAAATAACATCTGTCCTGTGCTGAGACATATCAGTCACTTCTTAAAGTTGATCTGTTGGAAGCATAAAAAAACAAGCAACTCCAAGGATCCGAGAGACTTTGACAATGGCAAAATTGCGATGGCTTGACGGCCGCGTCCGAGCAGCTCCAAAAAGGACAATCGGTTCACCAGTTAAACATTGGTGGATACCAAGTAGTCGAGTGGGACGAGTCACTTGGACCTTAGTGAAGGTGATAAAAAAAAGTGGCCACAGGCTAAACGTGTTGGGAAAACATCCCAAGTTGCAAAAACTCATTTCAGGGAGGTACCCCCAGACCCAGACACCGAAACCCCCCCCCCCCCCCCCCCCCACACACACACTAAAGGATATGGGTGATAACAAAAACTTTTAGGAGCTGCTAACTGAGCTCCTAAGCTAACTGTTCGCCTCACAAACACATTAATGTGTACTACATAGTGCACTAGATAGTGTGAAAGATAATAGATTTATGTTACATACATAGTGCACTAGATTGTATATTAGAAAAGAATTTATGTTCCTTACTTAGTGCACTAGATAGTGTACTAGATAATAGACTTATGTTTCTTACATAATGCTTTAGGTAGCTTATTAGTTAACGGATTTAGGTTCCCTACATAGTGCACTAAATTGTATATCAGATAACAGATTTATGCTCCCTACATAGTGCACTAGATAGTGTATTAGATAACGCATTCATGTTCACTACATAGTGCACTAGAAAGTGTAACTAGATGATGATTTGTGTTCCTTACATAGTGCACTAGATTGTATATTCAATCATAGATTTATGTTCCCTACTTAGTGCACTAGACAGTATATTAGACAATTGATTTATGTTCCCTACACAGTGCACTAGATTGTATATCAGATCACGGATTTAATACGCGATGGGGAAAAAAGTCTGTGTCGCCTGCGTGTGCGCGTGTGTGCGCGTGTGTGTCGCTCTTGGCCGCTCGTTCTAGATTCCGGGAGATTTTATCTGACTTGCGTGCATCAGGGAGCCGCTCTGTATATGCGGGAGACTCCAGGAACTTCCGGGAGACTTGGGACGTCTGTGTTGGAGGGGCCATGTGATGATCCAGATCCTCTTGCGCAGATGGGGGTTGTGCAAGCAGGAACAATCAGGAATTGGAAATGACTCTATGGGGAGATAAAAAGGGAGAATCTAGGGGACAATAGGGTAGCTAAGTTAAGCATGGGTGCTTAGGTACAGTACAGGTGACTTGACGGTACAAACAAACACTAAATGTGGCATCATGGATTCATGAACATACCACTTTAATCTCTTAGACTTTAATCACTCTTACAGTCAGTCACTGGCACTTTTATTAGTTCTGCCAACAGATCAGATTTCTGTGTTTACACATGAACCACGATCGTAAAGAGGAAGTCTCTGTCCAAGTGTCTTTTCCACTGTGAGTCACATGACTCCGGAGTGTGAATAGCCATGTTATAACCGGTGTTTGTTCAGATGCAAACCTGATAGTACAGCTTGACTGACTGTACATAGGAGTTTTGGGTGCACTGTTGCTACCTGACTGTTTTATTTTTCCAGCATTATCGGAATTACCTGAATTAATATTCCAAACATTTTTCTTACAGAATGCTTCTAATTCTAAGATATTTTTGGCCCATCTTGCATATACACAGTGTTTTAATTTAACCCTCTGATTTGCAAAGCAAGCTGTAACGTCCCCGCTCCGACTATGTCCTTACCCAACATCTGATCTCAGACCAGCCATAAAAGCATACGCCGCAGAAGCTTGGCAAAAAGAATGGGATACGCATACCAACAACGAACTATACAAGATAGTTTACAAGATAATTGGGGACAGTGGTAGCCTAGTGGATAGAGCTTTGGGCTGTCAACCAGAAGACTCGCGGTTCAAATCCAGGCTCTGCTATGCAACCACTGTTGGGTCCTTGAGCAAGGCCCTTAACCCTGTCTGCTCCATGGGCGCCATACGATGGCTGACCCTGCGCTCTGACCCCGGCTTCCAAACAAGCTGGGATATGCGAAGAAAGAATTTCATTGTACTGTACACATGTATATATATATATGACAAATAAAGTATATCTTCTATCTCCTTCTGAGATCCACCCTACCATAAATGCTGATAGAGCTCTCTCTCTATTTCATCAGCTGCTCCCGTTAGGGGTCGCCGGCGGATCGTGATCCGCATTATTGATTTGGCACAGTTTTTACGCCGGATGTCCTTCCTGACACGACCCTCCCTATTTATCCGAGCTACAATGTACTGGTTTATGCATCCTAGTGATAAACGCTGATAGAGCTCAATACCCCAAAAAATGATGGGAACAGTGTTTATACACAAGATGCCGCACACCAAGAGGACACACCAAATTGACCCATACATGCTTGGTAAAAGGAGACCAGGCCCCGACTTGCCCCCTCTGTACATCAAGAACTTCTGTTAAACACATCCTCTACTCATGCCAACAAATGAACACCATCACAACACAATTCCCCCTAAAACTGCTTAAATTCTTGGATTCACTTGCAATTAAAAGCGCCATATAATTTAGACCCTCATAGTCACACAAACACTCCTAACCACCCTACGCACATGGAAAAAACGGACCCACCACCTTGACGTTTAAATAATCTATTAGCTAGCCATGATAATAGCTATCGCAGCTGACATGGTATTAAGAATATCATCTGCAAATACTTAGACGATCTTGCAATGGGATTTGGAGTTCTCCATCACGTGTGGTGTTTCCGCTACCACCCGTTCTGGAGCACTGACCAGACAGTAGGCGGACAGTTGGAGTTAAAAAGTTTCATATGTAATATTTATTATTTTAATTAAAAAATGCACATGACCCTTTAAAAGGCACAGTCACATACTAAAACATTTGTGGGATTAACCTGCTATCTACTAAATACATGTTTTATAAGAAAACAAGAGTTTTAAACCATGACCTACTGCTGATGTTGTGATAGGGTTGTTTGCAAGATTGAAAACAGCAGTGGACTTTATCCTGCAAGTAGAAAATAGTTTAAGCTGAACTACCATTGGAAAACAGTAGGAACTGGGGTGTATGTGTAACCAAAATAATTAGGATATTTTGCATCTTGTTGTTTTGTATTAGCTTTACTTATGTTATCAGGAGAAGCGTTAATGTTTTCTTATTCTTCTGCTTTTTGGGTAGCACTGTCGCCTCACAGCAAGAAGGTCCTGGGTTCGAACCCCAGGTGGGGCGGTCTGGGTCCTTTCTGTGTGGAGTTTGCATGTTCTCCCCGTGTGGGTTTCCTCCTGGTGCTCCGATTTCCTCCCACAGTCCGTGCAAGTGAGGTGAACTGGTGACACTAAATTGTCCATGACTGTGTTCAGTATAACCTTGTGAACTGATGAATCTTGTGTACCGCTCCTGTCATGAATGTAACCAAAGTGTAAAACATGACTTAAAAATCTTAATAAACAAACAAAAACGTTTGTTTATTTTATATTTTGATGGGACATTTACATTTTTAGCAGCTGCTTTTACTAGGGTTGGGCGATATTGCCGATTTTCATACCGTCATACCGTCTTCATAAAATACCGCGGTAATACGGGGGGGTTGGGGGGTTCGTGCGGACGTCTCTCTGTTAGTAATGGGTCATTCGCGAGCGATCCGATTCTATTGAACGGCTCTTTCAAATGAACCGAGTCGCATCTCTGGGAACCGTTATATATATGTTCTATATGTTCTTTTCATTTTTGCGCCGTTCTTATTGGCTGTAATGCACCAATTCTGCTTCACATCAGTACGGGGAATTAATCAGTCATAATAAAAGCTGTTTATTGTCGGAATTCAAATCCGAAATCCGAGTATCGCGAAGAGTGAGCGCGACACACACACACACACACACAGAGATAATATTATATTGTATAAACTTGCACAAGTGTGTTTTTTTTGCAAGTTCGGGCTTGTCAGTGAATGTAACCGTATTCGGTACAAAGAGATGTTATATCGACATGCCAGCGCGTTGTGCCACCCCATCCCATGGTTTTGAATGGCAAGATACTAACTGTTAGCTTAGCGAGCAAAACCCGATGGAATCGCTGTCTAAGTAGCGCGTTCGAATAACCTGCCTTATAATAAAGTCATTGACTTAATAGAATCCTCTCTACCGAGGCAGCTGCCTGTGTAGGCAGTAAGACAGAAAGGCAGCTCACTAGGTGTTTGAACACACCCTATGTAGAGAGCTCCTTAGCTTTTGTGTTATCGCCTCAAAAAGTAAGTGGATGCGCGCAGGTCTTAAAGTCTCCGTTTTCAAGGTGGACCTTAAGCAGAAATTTGCCGCTTCACATTTTTAAAATACCGTCACCATTTTAAAATACCGCGGTATACCGTCATACCGCCCAACCCTAGCTTTTACCCAAGCGACTTACAGTACAGCATATTATCTAATCAATTGGGGGTTAAGGGCCTTGCTCAAGGGCCCGACAGTGGGTGGGGCAGTCCCTTCGCCACTAGGCTACCACTAGGCCTTAGTGATTAGTGGGACACCTGAAGCTTGTCAGTTAACAGTCAGTCGTCAGCTGGATAAAACTAAATTTGCATCCCTGTTGTTCACACTTGCACAATGCATCCTGGGAGAAAAATAAGTCTCAAGTGAGCATATAAGAGATACCATGATATTACTGGCTCACGTTTCTCCACATCAGATGTGGTTCTGTTGTTGAAAGTTAATCATTTTCTAAATACAAAGTCGTGGTCTCTCTCTCTCTCTCTCTCTCTCTCTCTCTCTCTCTCTCTCTCTCTCTCTCTCTCTCAGAGTAAATCTGAAGCTCTTTGTTGTCGTGCAGAGCTTCCCGTAACACCGCAGCCCTGTTTTCTCTTTACCGAGAGTGATCCGTTTGTATTCAAACAGGCTAAAATTAGTCACTCACTGCTTCAGCGTTGGCGCTCAGTGCCAGCTCTCCAGGGCGAATGCTGCTCGCTGATTTGTTAAATAAAGCAGGAGGACGAGCGAGAGAGGAAATGCACTCGGTCTTGCATTGCTCTGTTCAGCTGAGAGGAAATACTGAGAAACACTGCCTTCCTGCCGCACACAGGGAGGTGTGTGTGTGTGTGAGTGTGTGTGTGTGTGTGTGTGTGTGTGGATCGTGTTACAACAGCAGCAGAATTTGAAACCTTCCGTGCAGCTTGCTTATATCAGTTAAACAATCCGGGTACTGTTTAGGTTCCTGCCTCTTTTAGATTCTCAGTTTTGTTAGGCTAACTAGCCAAAATAACTTTATTAGGGTTTACATTTATTGTTGACACATGTTTAAAATGGGTTTTTGTTTCTAAATTTTAACAGTCATCTGACTGAATGAATCTTCCGGTCTATAATTCTCTGAAGCCATTAGGCCACGGTTTGGTTATCAGTAATTTACATAGTTTAATTTACATCAACCGCTCTATCCTGGTCAGGACCATCCAGGAAACACTGGGCACAAGGCCGGAATACCTTGGGCAGGGTGCCAGTCTATCGCAGGGCTTAAGATCACTCAGCCAATCACATTACTCTATGCCGGGGGGTTCCCCAACGTCGCTGACAGATTACTAAACTGATTCATCTTGTTTAACAGCAAATAGCAGTGAGTAACAAGCATCTGAGAAGGTGCATGAAGCAACATTTAGCTTCTTGAAGCTGCATGAATCATTTACATTTTACATTTTCAGCATTTAGCAGATGCTCTTATCCAGAGCGACTTACAGAAGTGCTTCCATAGTGAACATTTCCTTACTCTAGTTTAAGTACAACAACAGTCCAAGAACACAAATCTGCTGAAACCCTGTTAGAACCAAGAAATGAATAAGAGCGTTAGTAAGTAAGTAAGTACAAGTCAGATTAAGTGCTTAGTTAAAAGGTGATGAAGATTTTTAATTATTTTTTAAAGACAGCGAGAGACTCAGATGTTCGGACAGACAGAGGAAGCTCGTTCCACCACTTGGGTGCCGGTACAGAGAAGAGCCTTGATGCTGATGCTCGTCTTCCTTGAGTCCTGGGTGGAGGATCAAGTCGAGAGAGACTAGTGGCTCGGAGGTTGTGTGGTACAGAGCGGGGTTTTATCGAAGGTAGCTCGGGGCTGGTCCATTTTTGCCTTTGTGGGCGAGCATCAGTGTTTTAATCTGAATGTGTGCAGCTACAGGAAGCCAGTGAAGAGAATGCAGCAGTGGGGTGATGATGAGGCAGCAGTGGGGTAATGATGAGGCAGCAGTGGGGTGATGTGGCAGCAGTGGGGTGATGATGAGGCAGCAGTGGGGTGATGGTGTGGCAGCAGTGGGGTGATGGTGAGGCAGCAGTGGGGTGATGATGAGGCAGCAGTGGGGTGATGTGGCAGCAGTGGGGTGATGTGGCAGCAGTGGGGTTATGATGTGGCAGCAGTGGGGTGATGTGGCAGCAGTGGGGTTATGATGTGGCAGCAGTGGGGTTATGTGGCAGCAGTGGGGTTATGATGTGGCAGCAGTGCGGTTATGTGGCAGCAGTGGGGTGATGGTGTGGCAGCAGTGGGGTGATGTGGCAGCAGTGGGGTTATGATGTGGAAGCAGTGCGGTTATGTGGCAGCAGTGGGGTGATGGTGTGGCAGCAGTGGGGTGATGTGGCAGCAGTGCGGTTATGTGGCAGCAGTGGGGTTATGTTGTGGCAGCAGTGCGGTTATGTGGCAGCAGTGGGGTTATGATGTGGCAGCAGTGCGGTTATGTGGCAGCAGTGGGGTGATGTGGCAGTGTTTAGGTTGGTTAAAAACCAGGCGATCAGCTGCATTTTGAATGAGCTGCAAGTGTTTAATAGTGGACATGGGAGCTCCTGCCAGGAGGGAGTTGCAGTAGTCCAACCGTGAGCTTACAGGTGACTGCACCAGAATCTGAGTAGCTTCCATGGAGAGAAATGGACAAATCCTCCTGATGTTGTAGAGAAGGAACCGGCACGATCTCGTTATGTTGGCTACACGGAGAGAAGGTCAGCTGGTTATCCAGGATGACACCAAGGCTCCTTACATTATCAGATGCTCTGATCTGGTCATCAAGAGAGACGACTAGGTCCTGGGTTGGAGATTGATCTCCAGGAATGAGTAGCAGCTCTGTCTTGCTGGAATTGAGTTTTAGATGATGAACCGACATCCATTGTGAGATATCTCGCAGAGGAAATGACAGAATGAGCTGAGTATCATCTGCATAGGAGTGGTAAGAGAAGCCATGGGAGGCTATGATCTTACCCAAGGAGCGGGTGTAGATAGAGAAAAGAAGTGGGCCAAGTACAGAGCCCTGAGGAACACCGGTTGAGATGTACTGTAGATCCCCTCCATGACACTTGGTAAGAGCACCCTTCCAGGTAGGAGGCCATCCATTGCCATGCCGAACCGGTTACTCCAAGGTTGGAGAGAGTAGACAAGAGAATGCTGGGATTTACTGAATCAGCATGCCAGCGTACACCTTTGTACAGCTCTACATCTAGCTCATTTGTTTGCATCTGTGTGTGTCTTGTTCAGGTGTAAGTACTGGCACTATAATGAGAACCTGCTGACATCGAGTGTGATAATAGTGTTCCATAATGAAGGCTGGTCCACTCTGATGAGGACCGTACACAGCGTCATCAAGAGGACGCCCCCCAAGTACCTGGCCGAGATCGTCCTGATCGATGACTTCAGCAACAAAGGTAAGACTCGCTCACACCGAGACGCGGTAGATGCTCGCAGTAGCATCATTTATCCAGAGAGGTCACTAAATCCCCCAGATCTTTTGAAATGACATTCTGCAGCTTTAAAGAATTACCAGAGAGGATTTACTTGGGATTTTTTGTTTTTTTCATATGAACTGTTTTCATGTCTTTTTTCTTTCATTCTTTCTTCTAGCTCACCTGAAAGAGAGACTAGAGGAATACATAAAGCAGTGGAATGGGCTAGTCAAGCTCTTCCGCAATGAGAAAAGGGAAGGACTGATCCAGGCCAGGAGTATAGGAGCACGCAAAGCCACTGTGGGACAGGTATGCTGGCTTGATCTTTGTTAAGGTACTGGACAGTTATTCAGAAGGTGGCTGGTTCAAGCCCCACTGTTGTGCCCCTAAACTAGGTCCTTAATCCTTAATTGCTTGCACTGGCTATTTGGTAGCATGTGTAGGTTATAGATGTAATGTAAATTATTATAGGGCTGCACATTTGGAATACCTGAAACAAAACCTCATCACAAACTTGCTAACAGGTGTATAAAAAAATCAAGTAATTAAATGCTTCCAACTTGGATGGAGTGGATGGATGGATGGATGGGTGGAGTGGGTGGATGGATGGAGTGGATGGATGGATGGATGGATGGATGGAGTGGGTGGATGGATGGATGGGTGGAGTGGGTGGATGGATGGATGGATGGAGTGAGTGGATGGATGGATGGATGGGTGGATGGAGTGGATGGATGGATGGATGGATGGAGTGGGTGGATGGGTGGATGGAGTGGATGGATGGAGTGGATGGGTGGAGTGGGTGGATGGATGGAGTGGATGGATGGATGGATGGAGTGGGTGGATGGATGGATGGGTGGATGGAGTGGGTGGATGGATGGATGGATGGAGTGGATGGATGGGTGGAGTGGGTGGATGGATGGAGTGGATGGATGGATGGATGGATGGATGGGTGGAGTGGGTGGATGGATGGATGGGTGGAGTGGGTGGATGGATGGATGGAGTGGATGGATGGAGTGGATGGATGGAGTGGATGGATGGGTGGAGTGGATGGAGTGGATGGATGGATGGAGTGGATGGATGGAGTGGATGGATGGAATGGATGGAGTGGATGGATGGATGGAGTGGATGGATGGAGTGGATGGATGGATGGAGTGGATGGATGGAGTGGATGGATGGGTGGAGTGGGTGGATGGATGGAGTGGATGGATGGATGGATGGATGGAGTGGGTGGATGGATGGATGGATGGAGTGGGTGGATGGATGGATGGATGGATGGATGGAGTGGGTGGATGGAGTGGGTGGATGGATGGATGGATGGGTGGAGTGGGTGGATGGGTGGAGTGGGTGGATGGGTGGAGTGGATGGATGGAGTGGGTGGATGGAGTGGGTGGATGGATGGATGGATGGATGGGTGGAGTGGGTGGATGGGTGGATGGGTGGATGGATGGATGGGTGGAGTGGGTGGATGGATGGATGGGTGGATGGATGGATGGATGGAGTGGATGGATGGAATGGATGGAGTGGGTGGATGGAGTGGGTGGATGGATGGATGGATGGGTGGAGTGGGTGGATGGGTGGAGTGGATGGATGGAGTGGGTGGATGGAGTGGGTGGATGGATGGATGGATGGATGGGTGGAGTGGGTGGATGGGTGGATGGGTGGATGGATGGATGGGTGGAGTGGGTGGATGGATGGATGGGTGGATGGATGGATGGATGGAGTGGATGGATGGAATGGATGGAGTGGATGGATGGATGGAGTGGATGGATGGATGGAGTGGATGGATGGAGTGGATGGATGGGTGGAGTGGGTGGATGGATGGATGGATGGGTGGAGTGGGTGGATGGGTGGATGGGTGGATGGATGGATGGGTGGAGTGGGTGGATGGATGGATGGGTGGATGGATGGATGGATGGAGTGGATGGATGGAATGGATGGAGTGGATGGATGGATGGAGTGGATGGATGGAGTGGATGGATGGGTGGAGTGGGTGGATGGATGGAGTGGATGGATGGATGGATGGATGGATGGATGGATGGAGTGGGTGGATGGATGGATGGATGGAGTGGGTGGATGGATGGATGGATGGATGGATGGAGTGGGTGGATGGAGTGGGTGGATGGATGGATGGATGGGTGGAGTGGGTGGATGGGTGGAGTGGATGGATGGAGTGGGTGGATGGATGGATGGATGGATGGGTGGAGTGGGTGGATGGGTGGATGGGTGGATGGATGGATGGGTGGAGTGGGTGGATGGATGGATGGGTGGATGGATGGATGGGTGGAGTGGGTGGATGGATGGATTAAATGGCAGACAGAGTAAAGAACAGACAGGAGGACATATGGGTGGATGGAGAGACAGACAGACGGATTTAGTGACGCACAGACGGACAGAAGAACACACAAGCATCGATTTATAGTCTGTACTGAGCACTTGGCATAAGACAAACCTGCATTAACCCAGTGATGAACCCTGTAACTGACTGTAACTCCTCTCCACAGGTGTTGATCTACCTGGATGCTCATTGTGAAGTTGGGATAAACTGGTACGCTCCGCTGGTGGCCCCCATATCCAAGGACCGGTAAGGTCATTTAAACGTTCTTATAGGTCGCTATTACGTGAGAAGCGTTTTGAGCTTTGCTCACTGCGAGGCGGGGCTCATATCGTCACTCACCACAGCGTTTAAGCCTTTCACATGATATATGGTAAAACCGCTTTACGCTGGCTGTACCACAGAGCGTTAAGAATGTAAACAATTCATTATACTGACAGCTTTGTATGAAATTAATTTTAGTTTAAAACGAGATTGCTCCGCACTATCGAGTTTAATCAGGTTGAACTTTAAGGGCAGCAACAAGCTGTAGAAATTGAGCATATTTATATTAAATACGTACTGATCTGCTTAATTTATTCAACGATTAGGGTGACACCTTTGGTTACATCAATTCTTTTGAATAAATGTATAGGTTAATATTACATTTTCTGACCAGTCGTATCCACTCAAGTCATTTTATTATCTGAAGTGAAGACGGCTCAGCTTTAACACATTTTCTAAAGTTTTCATTTTGAATTGTTTAGTCCTTTACATACGACAGAACTTTATTAAAGGTTTTATAAATGGATACATGCAAATGAGTATAAATAATAGCATTTTTTTTTGTGATATTGACATTAAAACTACCTCCTGGTTTCTACACTCACTGTCCATAAGCTCCACTTACAATATAGAAGCACTTTGTAGTTCTACAATTACTGACTGTAGTCCATCTGTTTCTCCACATACTTTTTTAACCTGTTCTTCAGTGGTCAGGACCCCCACAGGACCACCACAGAGCAGGTATTATTTAGGTGGTGGATCATTCTCAGCACTGCAGTGACACTGACATGGTGGTGGTGTGTTAGTGTGTGTTGTGCTGGTATGAGTGGATCAGACACAGCAGCGCTGCTGGAGTTTTACCGTGTCCACTCACTGTCCACTCTATTAGACACTCCTACCTAGTCGGTCCACCTTGTAGATGTAAAGTCAGAGACGATCGCTCATCTATTGCCGCCGTTTGAGTCGGTCATCTTCTGTTGGCTGGATGTTTTTGGTTGGTGGACGATTCTCAGTCCAGCAGTGACCGTGAGGTGTTTAAAAACTCCAGCAGCGCTGCTGTGTCTGATCCACTCATACCAGCACAACACACACTAACACACCACCACCATGTCAGTGTCACTGCAGTGCTGAGAATCATCCGCCACCCAAATAATACCTGCTCTGTGGTGGTCCTGTAGGGGTCCTGACCATTGAAGAACAGCATGAAAGGGGGCTAACAAAGCATGCAGAGAAACAGATAGACTACAGTCAGTAATTGTAGAACTACAAAGTGCTTCTATATGGTAAGTGGAGCTGATAAAACGAGTGTAGAAACAAGGAGGTGGTTTTAATGTTATGGCCAATCAGTGTATATTTGTATTTTTTTATTTTAATAAGTGCATTTCAGGGTATCCAAGGATGCTGTACAGATAAGTAACAGCACATTAAATACATTGGAATGGACATAATCCAAAATAAATAGATAATAGGTAAACAATATGTAAATATACTGAGAGGTAAATGTATGTAAATGAACTGATATAATAAATCTACGTAAGACTAAATCATCACAGCAGCACCAGTAACACCAGGTCAGTAAAACTTCAGTGATCTATCTGTCCAATTCGGAAGTACAAGCGATTGTTTCCCACTGGTGATTGAATTGTACTCTTAGGAATTTCACCGTCTAGCTTCTTGTTTTCTGCAGGACTTTAAGACTTTACAATCACACCACAGGTCCTGCTACCTGCTTCCTGCTGTACAGCATAACCTGGCCATGTTATTGTGCTGTTGACGTTTTACAGAACCGCTTGCACAGTTCCTCTGATAGATTACATAGACGGCAATGATTATACGGTAGAGCCTCAGCAGGGCGGAGACGAGGACGGCCTAGCACGAGGAGCCTGGGACTGGAGCCTGCTGTGGAAAAGGGTTCCTCTGAACAGCAGAGAGAAGAAGAAGAGAAAGAATAAGACAGAACCTTATCGGTAAACACTGGGAACACAGCATGACCATTAAACCCCCTGTCTGTCTCTCTCTCCTGTGTGTATGTCCTCCCCCACCCTGTGTGTGTGTGTGTGTGTGTGTGTGTGTGTGTGTGTGTGCGTTTGCATGGATTTCGCCCCTTCCTTCCCCCTCCATCATCCATCACTGGTGTTAGAACGGTGTGCACGGTGCCTCTGATTGATTCCATTAATGGGGAGACTTACTCCATCGAGCCCCAGGGCGGTGGGGACGACGATGGCTTTGCCCGAGGAGCATGGGACTGGAGCATGCTGTGGAAACGAGTCCCGCTCGGTAGCCGAGAGAAGCAGATGAGATTAACTAAAACTGAGCCCTATCGGTAATTTATTACTTAATTTTAAACTAATTGGGGGCCACAATGAACAGATCTCTGGTGGTGGGCTTGATTCTTTCAATTTACTAACAAGGCTAGATGCTAACAGCTCTAACCCTCAGTTTAAAAGTATATTCTAATATATGAAACGTCTGGGTCGATGGTGAAATTCGAAATGCTTTTAAATGCGATCCATAAGAGGTTGTAAAAGTACAGAAGGCCACCACATTTGGTGCACCAAATTTTAAGCTGACGGAGTTACCTTCTATACCTTTATGGCACTATGGACTGTCAAAAACCTTCATCCGTTAAAAGATGAGGCAGTATGTGAAATGCTAATAAAATAAAATGCTAATTTAAATAAAAAAAGCAGGGTGCTTTTCCTTCTTTGGCTCCCATAGTTAAGAGTCAACACAGCAGATCATTCTGATCAACGTACCACCATTCTTACTCCTGACGCAGACCTCCTTATTACATCCGGGTTTGGGGCCAGCACTGAGAGCGCACTGACAAGTGGACACTCACCCCCTTCCCAATGGACCCCCAGCACTCCCAAAAAATAGCCAGTAGTGTTGGTGTGGCAGCCTGAAATGTTCTGTAGGAGCCCCAAAAACAGTTTTTGTGATTAATTGTACAATACCGTAATACAGAGGTCCCCAACCTTTTTTGCAGCACAAACCGGTTTCATATAAGATATAATTTCATGGACCGGCGGGGGCGGGAGGATTTAAAATAGAATGGCTATAGAATGGAAAATCAGTGTGAATCCTGAGCTTTTTTCGATGCAACGAGACGCTGCTCCCACCTAGTGGTGATTGGAGACAATAACACCCGAAGAGTTTTGGAAATGTAATTGCTCTTGTAGCGATCTCTAATTATTTATTCTTTCTGTGCGGCCCGGTAATAAATGACCCATGGATCGGTACCGGTCCACGGCCCGGTGGTTGGGGACCACTGCCGTAATACACTGTCGAGTCAGATTATTATGACCACTTCTTACTTTCAATGGCTGTGGCAGCGTTATGGTATGGGGAATGTTTTTGTGACATTCTCCGAGTCCATATATCCATGTGGGTAAGAATCCATCCTTGCAGATCATGTACCCATACATGCTGATTGTCTTCCCTGGCCTGGGATGGATGGGATCTTCCAGCAAGACCAGCTAGAAATGTCTGACATTGGTTGGAAGAGTATGACTAAGACTTCCAAGTATTACCCTGCCCCCTCATTCCCCAGACCTGAATCTAACTGAGCGTCTGTGGGACCACCTCGATCGTCATGCTCCTCCCCCAGGCCCCCTCCAGCAGCTGTGGGAGGCGCTGCAGTCAACATGGCTCCAGATACCTGTGAGAACCTACCAGGACCTTATAGAGTCACTCCCAGCCCGTCTAGCTGCTCTCGGCTGCAGACGGATGTTATTCGGGATATTATCTGGGACCCAAGAAGGATGGGTCGCCACTGTCGCCCTCGGCTTGCTCAACAGGGGTTTTTGGTCTGTTGGTCCTGGATTCTGTAAAGTTGCTTTGAGACAATGTTCATTGTGAAAAGCGCTATATATACTGTAAATCTGACTTGGTCGACAGTGTATTTGGCCTCCTTCTTAATTCTGATTAAAAGTCTGACGATGCAACCAAGTAAACACAACATACAGTTTGAAAAGAAAACTTGGAGCAGCGGCGAGTTATCCAGGAATTCTCTGGCCCATCAGGATTTCTTGATGATTCTCAAGCCCTTGTAGTTTTATTTCGTAGACAGTTATGATGTATGGATGCTTTGCTGCTTCAGGATTGTGACTGGCCTAGTATATCATAATAAAAAACATCTAATTGATAGTGTGCGATTTTGTATCAGGTTTTAAATCTTGTAAAATGAGCATCAATCGAATACAATATCGACATATTTTGACCAATCAGAACTGAGAATTCCACAGCACTGTGGTATAATTGACACAAAAACACGTCATGTCATTGATCCATGTAGTAATCACAACTACTGGCACCGTGTCAAAACCAACGAATCAAATAAAACGAAGGTAATTTCATTCAAGACTCAAAAATCAACGGTACATGAGAGTAAAATCTTGTCTCTTCAGTCACTGCATGCTTCATCTCCATTCTACATGGTCCTCTCACCATGTCACACTCTGGTTTTGAGTATCTAGAACCGTAATATTTCAGCTTCAGAATGTTTTGACTGAGAACTTTCATTGCTTTTTTACTTTTTAGTTCCTCTCTGGAGTTTTAGGACTATTAAAGCCAACAGGAGATATTAAATCGATCATAAACTTGCTTTAGCTTCGTTATAAACAGGATTTATAAACTACAGCTGAGGTCTGTAGCCATAAAAATCTTTGCTTCTGCTTTTTCTGTCCTTGTGTGGTCAGCACCAAACTTTTGTCCAGCATAAAGGTG
Organism: Trichomycterus rosablanca; assembly: GCF_030014385.1. NCBI lineage: Eukaryota > Metazoa > Chordata > Actinopteri > Siluriformes > Trichomycteridae > Trichomycterus > Trichomycterus rosablanca. The sequence continues at coordinate 3,560,157 of NC_085992.1, read as the reverse complement.
CTGATTTTGGAGCAGGCCATCAGGGATTCTCTGTTCTGTAGTGAGTTGGAGGTTAATAAATTGTTTTTGGCAGTGCAGCGTGGATATTATGGTTTGGCATTGATGATAAGGTTACAAATACTGTAAAATTTGTGTATGCCGATGTGTTCTGATATAAACTATATTATGCCCCTGTCCCACCTTTTCCAAACCCCTTATCTTGCATTACAATTGGCTGTAGTTCGACACCGCACTCGCTGCCAGTCGGCCGACTGATCCAGATATCTTGCATGCTAGATTTTTTTCTTCAGCCGCTTGGATCGAGTTGTTGAGCAGTTCACTCATATTCGATCCCCAAGCGAACGCCAAGTTGCTCCCAAGCCGGCAAATCTAGCGCCATCCAGTCGGCAAGCGAAAATCAGGGCAAAAATTGTGTAGTGTGAACTAGGCATTTCTTGCTCAACAGTCTTGAAACATACAACACTGCAAAGCTTACTTGACTGTGGACAGGGACAGCTTTCTGTTCATGGCAGACAGTTTTTTTTCCAAGCTTGACAAGAGACCACTGTTCTACGTACTCGCAGTCTGACCAGTTTAGAAAGACGTCACCGGCTGTAATCAGAAACAATCAAGGAAACAGACGTCCATATTGCATATTCAAACAAATATTTCTACTCCAACAGTGGAATTTTTGCAGATTTAATCATCAAACAAAATGTTAAAATACCAGTGGTACCAGTCCTGATGTTGTCACTGGTCACTGAGGTAACATGGTCTGTCTGGACTACACTAAACTTTAACTGGTCATAATGTCAAAGAGAACAGCTTCATGATTTCTGGAATTGTAGTTTTGCTCTGTGTCCATTAGTAGTTTGCAGGAGTATCAAGCAAATTACATTGCACAATACCTAAATAAACCCAGCTAGTCCAGAGTTCGAGTTCTCAGACACGCTATTGGTCAGTCGAGGATGGTGGGTGTTACTGTATTGTGCCCAGTAATTTCGGAAAACCAGACAAACCACGACCCTGACCAGGATAAAGAACGAAAGAGGTGGTGAAACATGAACATGTCAAAATCGGTTTGTTTGTTTGTTTGTTTTTCACTCACCCATTGGATGTTTTCTTCATGTGCGCACCCCTTAATTTTTGTTTATCCCCTAAAGTGTTAGAACCCAGTTTACTCCTAATCTTAGCAGGACTTTCATGCTGTCACACTGGTCTTTGTTGTAGATACAGTACATGGCTCATGAACTGGAACAGAAAGTTAAAACCATGGATAAACTGGGTTCCCAACGTTTATACCCCAATATGTTCAATTATAAATGACTTCATGTAACTACTGTGTGAGGTTTGACTCCTGTCTGCTTTTGGACGTTAGGTCTCCTGCTATGGCTGGTGGGCTGTTCGCTATAGAGCGAGATTTTTTCTTCGAGCTCGGCCTCTATGACCCTGGTCTGCAGATCTGGGGAGGAGAGAATTTCGAGATCTCGTATAAGGTAAACAAAAGGGTTTTTTTCCACTCCTCGATTTTCTGCTCCTCGATTTTCTGCCCTCATTTTGAAGATGTTTACTGATGTGAATTCCCTGGCATAATCTTGTTAGTATTTTACCTACGAAAGAACTGTACATTTAAATGCTTTGTAAACATTCAACTTTGTTAATTGTACAAATACTATGACCATAAGCCTGTTGGACATTCCATACCAATGGGCGTTAATATACGTAGAGCTCTGTTCACCCTTTTTCACAGCTAAAACAGGCTCTTCTGAAAAGGCTTTAAACAAGATTTTGAAGTGTGTCTGTGGACATTTGTGCCCATTTAGCCAGTGTAGCATTTAAAATATCCTTTATTTGTCATATATACATATACAGGTCCTTCTCAAAAAATTAGCATATTGTGATAAAGTTCATTATTTTCCATAATGTAATGATAAAAATTAAACTTTCATATATTTTAGATTCATTGCACACCAACTGAAATATTTCAGGTCTTTTATTGTTTTAATACTGATGATTTTGGCATACAGCTCATGAAAACCCAAAATTCCTATCTCAAAAAATTAGCATATTTCATCCGACCAATAAAAGAAAAGTGTTTTTAATACAAAAAAAGTCAACCTTCAAATAATTATGTTCAGTTATGCACTCAATACTTGGTCGGGAATCCTTTTGCAGAAATGACTGCTTCAATGCGGCGTGGCATGGAGGCAATCAGCCTGTGGCACTGCTGAGGTGTTATGGAGGCCCAGGATGCTTCGATAGCGGCCTTAAGCTCATCCAGAGTGTTGGGTCTTGTGTCTCTCAACTTTCTCTTCACAATATCCCACAGATTCTCTATGGGGTTCAGGTCAGGAGAGTTGGCAGGCCAATTGAGCACAGTAATACCATGGTCAGTAAACCATTCACCAGTGGTTTTGGCACTGTGAGCAGGTGCCAGGTCGTGCTGAAAAATGAAATCTTCATCTCCATAAAGCTTTTCAGCAGATGGAAGCATGAAGTGCTCCAAAATCTCCTGATAGCTAGCTGCATTGACCCTGCCCTTGATAAAACACAGTGGACCAACACCAGCAGCTGACATGGCACCCCAGACCATCACTGACTGTGGGTACTTGACACTGGACTTCAGGCATTTTGGCATTTCCTTCTCCCCAGTCTTCCTCCAGACTCTGGCACCTTGATTTCCGAAAACAGTACTTTGGACCACTGAGCAACAGTCCAGTGCTGCTTCTCTGTAGCCCAGGTCAGGCGCTTCTGCCGCTGTTTCTGGTTCAAAAGTGGCTTGACCTGGGGAATGCGGCACCTGTAGCCCATTTCCTGCACACGCCTGTGCACGGTGGCTCTGGATGTTTCTACTCCAGACTCAGTCCACTGCTTCCGCAGGTCCCCCAAGGTCTGGAATCGGCCCTTCTCCACAATCTTCCTCAGGGTCCGGTCACCTCTTCTCGTTGTGCAGCGTTTTCTGCCACACTTTTTCCTTCCCACAGACTTCCCACTGAGGTGCCTTGATACAGCACTCTGGGAACAGCCTATTCGTTCAGAAATTTCTTTCTGTGTCTTACCCTCTTGCTTGAGGGTGTCAATGATGGCCTTCTGGACAGCAGTCAGGTCGGCAGTCTTACCCATGATTGCAGTTTTGAGTAATGAACCAGGCTGGGAGTTTTTAAAAGCCTCAGGAATCTTTTGCAGGTGTTTAGAGTTAATTCGTTGATTCAGATGATTAGGTTAATAGCTCGTTTAGAGAACCTTTTCATGATATGCTAATTTTTTGAGATAGGAATTTTGGGTTTTCATGAGCTGTATGCCAAAATCATCAGTATTAAAACAATAAAAGACCTGAAATATTTCAGTTGGTGTGCAATGAATCTAAAATATATGAAAGTTTAATTTTTATCATTACATTATGGAAAATAATGAACTTTATCACAATATGCTAATTTTCTGAGAAGGACCTGTACAGTACATGTGTACAGTACAATGAAATTCTTTCTTCCCATATCCGAGCTTGTTTGGAAGTTGGGGTCAGAGCGCAGGGTCAGCCATTGTACAGTGCCCCTGGAGCAGACAGGGTTAAGGGCCTTGCTCAAGGACCCAACAGTGCTCTACCCACTAGGCTACCGCTCGCAATCCGTTCCAATGTTTGTTTGTTTGTTTATTAGGATTTTAACGTCATGTTTTACACTTTGGTTACATTCATGACAGAAACGGTGCTCTTAGACTAATTAGTACTCACTTAGAAAGTGTTGAAAACAGCACAAAATATTTAATAAACCATATAAATTGAACCACAAAACCTCCCAGCTAAAAAGAGACACAAAGATGAATGTTTAAGAATTGCATTTGAAACATGCGTGGAATTATCTGTCAGTAATTTACACTGCCTATAGAAAATCGTCATACCTTACTGAATCCGATGTCTTTAGAACATGTACCAGTGGTAAAGATTTGTGTTCTTTAAATGCAGGATTTGTGTTCTGTGCATCTGACCTTTCAGCTCTGTTTTCTCTGTTGTGTATAGATCTGGCAGTGTGGAGGACAACTACTGTTTGTTCCATGCTCTCGCGTGGGACACATCTACCGTCTGAAGGGCTGGCAGGGCAACCCGCCCCCGGCCCATGTAGGCTCTTCACCGACACTTAAGGTCTGCCTCTGTTAACATGATATAATATAATATACAGTGGATTTAGAATGTAATGATTTTGAAAGGATATTATTTTGGTCTTTTGTACCATCAGTCTACTTAATCACCCAGAATGACAAAGTTAAAACATGTTATTTGAAAATTAATTAAAAAGGAATAACCTTTGCTGTGGCACTCTACATTATGATCAGGAGCATCCTGTTCTCTTTAATTACCATTGCGATATACACCGACGAGGCATAACATTATGAGCACTGACAGGTGAAGTGAGTAACACTGATTATCTCTTCATCACGGCACCTGTTAGTGGGGGGGGATATATTAGGCAGTAAGTGAACATTTTATCCTCAAAGTTGATGTTAGAAGCAGGAAAAATGGGCGAGCGTGAGGATCTGAGCGAGTTTGACGAGGGCCAGATTGTGATGGCTAGACGACTGGGTCAGAGCATCTCCAAAACCGCAGCTCTTGTGGGGCGTTCCCGGTCTGCAGTGGTTAGTATCTATCAAAAGTGGTCCAAGGAAGGAACAGTGGTAAACCCGCGACAGGGTCATGGGCGGCCAAGGCTCACTGATGCACGTGAGGTCCGATCCAACAGACGAGCTACTGTAGCTCAGACTGCTGAAGAAGTTCATGCTGGTTCTGATAGAAAGGTGTCAGAATACACAGAGCATCACAGTTTGTTGCGTATAGGGCAGCAAAAGGGGGACCAACACAATATTAGGAAGGTGGTCATAATGTTATGTCTGATGGGTGTATTCAGAACTGGATTTCACCTGTTGCAGTTATTATTTGGACGTAGTTATCATAGTTTGGGTCAGTAAGAGCCCACGGTTTACACAGCATTGCCAAACCATGAAGCCCAAGAACCCGTCTGTGGATCTTTGTGATCGAACAGTGAAAGGTCACGACTGCCACTTTAAATGAGCTTCTGAAGTCTTGGGCAGAGATGGGGACCTGTTGGATGGTCAACCATCTCTGCAACACTTCATTAATCAAACCTCTATGGCAGAGTAGCAACCCAAAGAGGGTTAGACACAAAACAATAAATACAGACATGCAGACGAGAGACATAAACGGCGGGCAGGGGTAGCTCAGAGGTTAAGTTACAGGACTGGTGATCGGAAGGTCACTGGATTAAGTCCCACATCTGCCAGCTTGAGCACGGCCCTTAACCCTCAATTGCTTGCAGTGTATACAGTCTTAAGTCGCTTTGGATAAAGGCATCACTGAACGCAGCCACACCCTGTCTAGGAGCATAGCAGTGTAGAAGCAGTGACTCCATCCAATCCATCTAGTTGCTGACTGTCCTCTTCCTCTTTTACCCTCAACTCTTCCATGCCACATTATCTTTTCTAATGAATGGGTTCTACTACTTTGAACATAATGTGTCCAAAGTGAGCTTCAGTTTGAAATCGATGTTAATAGCACGATCTTCTCTTTACTGCTGGTTAGATATAAAGCCCCGGCTTGGTGCATTTATTAGATTTGTTGTCTGTTTTTGCTAGTGTGTTAATACTGTCTGCTGTATTACGTGTGTGCAGAACTACGTGCGTGTGGTGGAGGTCTGGTGGGACGACTATAAGGATTATTTCTACGCCAGCCGCCCTGAGACGCTCACTCTGGCTTACGGAGACATCAGCGGCCTCAAGAAGTTCAGGGAGGAGCACCGCTGCAAGAGCTTCAAGTGGTTCATGGAAGAGATTGCTTACGACATCCCCACCTATTACCCCCTGCCTCCTAAAAACGTTGAATGGGGAGAGGTAACCGACCATCATGTATTTCATCAACTTATTAGCCTTCATTAATATTAGTGGTGTAGATTTACACGGATCTTCTGCCATATGTGAAGCATTAAACGATTGGACAATTGTTTGGAGTGCATGTAAATATGCCCATAAGTGTGTAGACACCTAAGCTGATCTTGTCAGGCATACGATTTCAATATAAAGAGCATTATAATAAGTTGTACCTTCCACGTTATGGCTATAATGGCCTCCAATCCTCTGTAAAGACTTTCCACAAGATCATTTCAGCATGTCATTATGAACCTCAGTTTGTAACCTAGGGCAAGTCGTAGCCTAGGTTAAGGTACTGGAAGGTCAGAATCAGAAGGTCGCTGACCACTACCAGGTTGCCCTAACCCTCAATTGCTCAGACTGTATGCTGTGACATGAGTCGCTTTGGATAAAGGTGTCTGCTAAATGCCGTAAATGTGAACCGTTTGCTCTGGTCTGAATCAGTCGATGAGTCGGTTTACTTTGATGCGCTTGAATTTTTCTCCGTGTGAACAGAAACCGAACCAAGGGACAAGCGCTCAAAGTGCATCACAACAAACCACGTGAGATTGTTCACTCCGCTTTTGGTCAGATGTGTCTGAAATCGAAGGAAGTTGAATGCAGGAAAATGGTCCGGCGTTTTGGATTGGTGCAAAATTCTACGCAATTAAACATAGAGCCACTACAAAGATGGCATCTGTTTATAGCCGTAGTAATGACATACCAGGGTAATCATTATTAGCAGAATTCCCAAATCACTTTGATGGCACGTCCTGGAAATTCTGTGCTTCTCCAGACTTGTGAGGAAGTTGTGTGGAGCTCATATTAAAACGTCCAACGTCGTACTAGTGCAGTCGGATCGAGATGGGACCACGTTCTCACCACAAACTAATCGTTCCAGAGTTTGTGTAGGACCGGACCGAGTCCACCTCCTCTCAAGGGTCTCAGTGCAGTTGTGTTGGACTTACCTACCCAAATACCAGGGAAAGAGAACAAGTACAAATGCCTGAAACCATAAAAGAAGCTCTTACACAAGAACAGTCCTAAACTACTTCGCAACCCTAAAAATAAAGATGAAAATATAAAATGGACCAAAATATAAAGCCAGATACATAATACATATTGTAGCCATTAAATGACACACGTGTTAAACATGGCATTAAAATCCAAACAAACAAACCTACCCAAATGACTAAAGATGTAAAACCTTATAAAAACACCTTGAGATAGGAAACGCCCCTGCCCAAACAGCCTACTCCTGTTAGCAATGGGTGTTGCAGAAACACCTGACCTCTAGTACTCCAATCACACTGCTAATAAGTCATTAAGTACAAAAAATGCAGCTAATGAAGAAATGTGTTTTACTAAATCTATAAAACAGAGAACCAAATGAGAATACAACTGGATAATGTAATTACTTCACTTTCTATTAGAGGTGTAGACTTCTGGTGCTGTAATAGCTATACAAATGGAAGTGTGTGTGCTGAGATGATCCATGTTTCTGCTCACAGATCCGTGGCTTTGAGACGAGCTACTGCATAGACAGCATGGGCCACACCAACGGAGGAAATGTGGAGATCGGACCCTGCCACAGAATGGGAGGAAATCAGGTGAGATGAATAACGTTGCATGCTATTGTATTTAGGTGCCGCCACAGCGGGTCATGGTCTGCATATCTGATTTGGTGCCAGATCCCAGTTGTAGTCTAGTAGTTAAGGTACTGGACTAGTAACCAGAAGGTTGCTGGTTCAAGCCCCAACACTGCCAGGTTGCTGCTGTTGGGTCCTTGAGCAAGGCCCTTAACCCTCAGTTGCTCAGACTGTATACTGTCACAGAACTGTAAGTCACTTTGGATATATTTTATCCAGGCTTGGGACCGGCACTGAGAGCACACTGATAAGTGCATCTCTTAATGCCTAAGCTGTTCAGCCACTCTTTCTTAGACATAGCCAATCGTGCCTGTGTAGACGCACGACTCCCCAATCTATTGAAAACGTGCAGGATTATTTGCAACACCAAGTGAAATACTAAATTAGACACCCATAAGAATTGGTGATGTTATTTATGAATCAATGGGGGGGCGGCACGTTGGCTCAGTGGGTAGCACTGTCGCCTCACAGCAAGAAGGTCCTAGTTTCAATCCCCAGATGGGGTTTGCATGTTCTCCCTGTGTCTGCGTGAGGTGAATTGAAGATACAAAAGTGTCCATGACTGTTTGAAATTTACAACTTGTGAACCGATGAATCTTGTGTAACCAGTAACCACAGTTTCTGTCATGAATGTAACCAAAGTGTGTAAAACATGACGTTAAAATCCTAATAAATGTTTGAATAAATAAATGTATGAATCAATACAGTGTTTTTTAATGTCCAGAGGTGTGAGCGTAATTTGTGTCGCAGGCCGCTGGATTAGAAGCATTGTTTAAGGGTCCGGTAAAAATGTAAGGTGGCATTAAATAAAGTATCGTGTGTAATTGACATTGGTGTTGGTGTTCGTGTTACAGCTGTTCAGAATAAACGAAGCAAACCAGCTGATGCAGTACGACCAGTGTCTGACCAAGGGTTCAGACACCTCCGTCATCATCACACACTGCAACCTGAACGAATTCACAGAGTGGAGGTACTTTAAGGTGAGTAAACACGGTAATTTCTGCAATGTTAGTCATTCTAGCCATGCTGTTAGCTCACACGTCTACCTGGACTTTCCAAAAATGACATGTTTGCTTTGATCTGAAGCTTCTTTATCATAAAACACTTGATCATAACACACTTTGTTGAATGCTGCGATATCATCAGGAGTCCACAGCCCACAATACTTTTGGAAAAGCCCAGAGCTTTCACTATTTATCAGAGGGCTAGAATGTTCTTACTTGTATGTCAAGCAAGGAATGTCTGTGTATACGCCCAGCCGGCCGATAGCACAGCTATGATTCAAACCCGGATCTCAGAGCTAGTGTTTATGGACCGCTGTGCCATAAGAATGTCTTGACAAATTGAGTATGACATTGTAGGGCAGTTGTAGCCTAGCGGTTAATGTACTGGACTAGTCAGCATAAGGTCGCTGGTTCAAACCCCACCACTGCCAGGTTGCCACTGTTGGGCCCTTGTAAGTCGCTTTGGATAAAAGCATCTGCTAGATGCCGAAAATGTAAACAATTGTGTGTATTTTAGCTAAATTAGGCAAGTTCACTCCCTTACAGTACAGTACTTACAAAAGTATGTGGACACCATAATTTCACATGGATTTGTTGACTTGTTAAACTTGACTTGCATATAATAAACAAGATTGACTTGGTCCTCATTGGTCCTGCCATAATTCTGAAAAGCTTTCTGCTAGATTGAGGCACAAGATCAGAATCCTGGCTCAGTTTTAGCCTTTAAAATCTCATGAGTTGGCACAATGTATTAAAGCAGGTGACTTTTAGCTAGAATGTCAGGCACTGTTTTGTCTGTCAAGATGCTAATGCCGAGTTCACACTACACTAAGTCGTCAGGTCGCTGTACAGGTCACACTACACGACTGGATCTCTTGCGATCGGGAGTCTTTTTAAGTCGGTGTGAATTGGAATTGGAATCATTGGAACCATTGGAATCGCAGGCGAGCTTCTCCGGTCTCCCAAACTACGTTCTGTCATGAAAACACACGCGAGAAGTGACGAGGGGTTTAATGATACCACGTCCAAAAATGCACGTCAACAAGTAGCGAGCGATCAAAGTTTGTGCGCCGATGTGCAGCGTAAAACAAGAAGGAAAAATAGGAACGGCATGGATTGTTCTGTAGTGAGTTGGGGGTTAATAAATATTTTTGCAAGGCAGCGTGGGTGTTTTGTAGAGAACGATAAGGTCAGAAATCCTGTAAAACTTGTGTGTGTGCTGATGTATTCTGATATAAACTATATTACGCCTCTGTCCCACCTTTTTACAACTTCTACCCTGCGTTTCCCCTCACACCGTGTCTTGCGTTCTCATTGGCTGTTCGACATAGCAGTAATTGCCAGTCGGGCAACTCGGATCCAGATATTCAACAAGCTAGATATCTCTCTTCAGTCGCCGAGCGCTCGGTGAGCCACTCGGATCGAGTTGTTGAGTAGTTCACACATATCGATTGAGAGCCGAGTTTCGATCGCCGAGCGAACGCCGAGTTGCTCCCGAGCCGGCAAATCGTGTAGTGTGAACTAGGCATAAGGCGTAATTTGTTGCTACAGGGAATGTGAGCCAGAGTCCAATGGTGGTACACTTTATACTACTCTAGCCAACACTTGCATTGCTGCAATCTGATTTTAGCAGTAGAAGAAGCAGAATGTAGACTGTACAATGCTGAATCCTACCTTAATAAAACCAGAACATCTGGCAACCCAACTTCTAACATGATTTCACTTACAAAAGCAGGGCGGCACGGTGGCTCGGTGGGTAGCACTGTCGCCTCACAGCAAGAAGGTCCTGGGTTCGATCCCCAGGCGGGGCGGTCCGGGGTCCTTTCTGTGTGGAGTTTGCAAGTTCTCCCCGTGTCCGCTTGGGTTTCCTCCCACAGTCCAAAGACGTGCAAGTGAGGTGAATTGGAGATACAAAATTGTCCACGACTGTGTTCAATATAAACGTGTGAACTGATGAATCTTGTGTAACGAGTTACTATCGTTCCAGTCATGAATGTAACCAAAGTGTAAAACATGACGTTAAAATCCTAATAAACAATCAAACTTACAAACAAAAAGCAGACAAAATGAAACCTGACCTACTGAGTAATCAGATATTGCTGGACTTGTACAGCCTTCATCAGCTTCTTCTCTTCTGTTTGTATTTCTTATTCAGGATCTGCATCGCTTCACACACGTACCCTCTGGACAATGCTTAGACCGTTCAGACGTCCTACACACAGTCTTCCTCTCCGACTGTGACAACGGTAAGACCACGCAGCAATGGGAAATGAACAATATTATGGCGGTATGAACCCGATGACGTGCTCATGAAGAACTCGCAGCCCCCTGATTTCCTCCTGCAGGAAGGGTTAACCATGTAAATATGTCTGATGAGGACGTTTTGCATTTTCACGTCGCACCAGCCATGACCATAGTGTTGTTCTATTTTGAGATATAGATGTGTATATTTTTGCTCCATTATTGAGCATGTTTACAGACGTTCATCAGTCTTCATGATGATTTTAGTCCTTTAGTGTTAAAGGAGGAAGTACATGAATGATACAGTACCACTGTTTTTACTCATCACTGCTCCATTATACTGTATAGTTTAGGGTTTTTTAATGACTCGTCATCCTTCTTTTGATAAGACTTGAAGCTCCAGTGTTCCTGTCTTTGGCACATCTGGAAGAAGCTGCTTTTTCACGCTGTGGGGGAAATCATGGTAAATGGGTTTATAAACAAAGGGTGATGATGATAAATGAGGATTATATATATTTATTTTTTATATCGCATCGATGAGTGTTTGGAATCGATAATGTTTCTTTTGTATGTAAATTCTGCTCAGATTTACTGGATAATATTACCAGAGCAAAAGGATCCTCACAGTCTTTGCTATTTTTTTGTACAATGTAAAAACAGTCATTTCTGAATTAACATTTTGAGATACAGTGAGCCTGATCAATGATGGTGTAAATATCTTAACTTATAAAGTTATATTGCCACTCTTATCTCAAAAGAATAAATGGGAAAATATTTTTACCTGTTTTGTGTACGAGTGTAGTTTCTGAATATATATATATATATATATATATATACACTGATCAGCCATAACATTAAAACCACCTCCTTGTTTCTCACTGTCCATGTTAACAGCTCCACTTACCATATAGAAGCACTTTGTAGTTCTACAATTACTGACTGTAGTACATCTGTTTCTCTACATGCTTTGTTAGCACATTTCATGCTGTTCTTCAATGGTCAGGACCCCCACAGGACCGATCATTCTCAGCACTGCAGTGACACTGACATGGTGGTGGTGCGTTAGTGTGTGTTGTGCTGGTATGAGTGGATCGGACACAGCAGCGCTGTCACTGCTGGACTGAGAATAGTCCACCAACCAAAAACATCCAGCCAACAGCGCCCCGTGGGCAGCGTCCTGTGACCACTGATGAAGGTCTAGAAGATGACCGACTCAAACAGCAGCAATAGATGAGCGATCGTCTCTGACTTCACATCTACAAGGTGGACCAACTAGGTAGGAGTGTCTAATAGAGTGGACAGGGAGTGGACACGGTATTTAAAAACTCCAGCAGCGCTGCTGTGTCTGATCCACTCATACCAGCACAACACACACTAACACCACCACCACCACAATTTAGAATTCGATTCCAGCAGCACACTCAAATAAGTTGGGACGGAGGTGGTTTACCACCACCGTGTTCCATCACCTTTCCTATTAATGAGACTTTTTAATGGTTTGGGAACTGAGGAGACTCGGTTGCTTGAATTGTGTTCTCTAGCAATTGTCACTGTGGCTAAAGGCATCTCTTACTTACCCCCTTAAAATAAGGCTCTGGATGATTCATAATGACGCTTTTATCCGAAGCGACTTACAGTACTGTGACAGTATACAGTCTAAGCAATTGAGGTTTAAGGGTCTTGCTCAAGGGCCCAACAGTGAAAGCCTGGCAATGGTGGGGCTTGAACCAGTGACCTTTTGATTGCAAGTCCAGTACCTTAACCACTGGGCTACTACCGCCCTAGTACAAGACAAGTAACATTCATTGTTACTTACAACATGTTTTCCCCACACTTCAGGCGCTGTGTATAAACCAGTAGCGATACACATCCTATATACAGTGAACGCTTTTAAGTTGGCATACCTCATTGGTCTGGATGTAGGTTTTCTTTACAGTAATGTCTGTGTAAGCCTCAGGGAAGGAAAAGGGTCTGAATCTGAATCAGAAAGACGAAGCTTAGTTTTTTCATACTGTTGGTGGCTCCCACTGCCTTTTGTTACTAAACATATAGTCCCTGTCCAACATGCTTGAGAACCATCAACAGCAAACCTTACATTCTTTTCACCCCCTAAATAAAATACATTTCAACTTTTTAACTAAATGAATGAATTTTATGTAAGAAATACTGAAATCCTTCAGCCACCCTGTACAGAAACATACTTCAGCAGAAACCTTCACACCTACTAGGGGGCAGCAGTAGCTCAGTGATTAAAGTTCATACATGTCATACATCCCTCTTCTGAGAACCAGTTTCTCTTTACTAGTCCCAGTACTCTGTATTTTTTAGTCAGTAGGGTCATTACATAGAGAAAGGGCATGAACTACTTTTATAATAGGGGCAAGCCATAGCCTAGTGGTTAAGGTACTGGACTAGTAACCAGAAGGTCGCTGGTTCAAGCCCCACCACTGCCAGGTTGATGCTGTTGGACCCTTGAGCAAGGCCCTTATACTGTCACTGTAATGTAAGTCGCTTTGGAGAAAGGCGTCCGCTAAATGCCGAAAATGTAAATCTATATATTTATCTATCTTTCTGGGGCAGTTGTAGCCTAACGGTTAGGGTACTGGACTAGTAATCCAAAGGTCACTGGTTCAAGCCCCACCACTGCCAGGTTGATGCTGTTGGGCCCTTGAGCAAGGCCCTTAACCCTTAATTGCTTAGACAATATATACTGTCTCAGTACTGTAAGTCGCTTTGGATAAGAGCTTCCGCTAAATGCCGAAAATGTAAATGTAAATAATAAAGTAATTTAGTGGCAGTGATGGCTTTAGTGGTTAAGGTACCGGACTAGTAATCTGAAGGGTGCTGGTTCAAGCCCCAACACCACCACCAAGTTGCCACTGTTGGGCCCCTGAGCAAGGCCCTTAACCCTCAATTGCTTAGGATGAAAGCATCTGCTAAATGCCAAAAATGTAAATGAAGTTTAAGTCATTAAGCACTTTAAATCTGTATATGTCTATTGCACTCCCATCTACAGTATATATCATGTTTATAATACATTCACCTGTATATCCTGTAAATCATGTAGAGCTTAGATACTGTACATCCTGCACTTGCTGCTTATTGCACTTCTTCCTGGTTAGATGCTAAACCGCATTTAGGTGCCTTGTACTTTTACATGTGTAACGACCAAGTTGAATCTAATCTAATCCAATAATAACTAGTATTAAAGTGATAAATAGAACAAAACTACAAAGATTATGTTGAAATGTCTCCAATGGGAGGCAGAGTTGGACTGCAGGACGGCCAGTCAAGCACACGCACACACAGGTACTGCACAGTGGTTAAGGTTCTGTACTAATGTACTAACATTTACATTTTCAGCATTTAAGACACGGCCTTTAACCAAAGCGACTTACATGAGTTACAGTATACAGTCCGAGCAATATTAAACCCCACGCAGACACGGGGAGAACATGCAAACTCCACACAGAAAGTTAGATCTGTAAGGTCACTACGGTTGGGCCCCTGACTGCTTGTATCGGTTATAATGGTAAGTACTGGTTAAGGCATGTTTATTAAAGAATAAAGAACGAACCAGATAATATTCAAAAGATTTATTATAAAAAACATGTCTAAACAAAATTTAAAGCTCAAAGTCTAAAAAAAAAAACATTTTGAGGCTTTAACTACAAATCTTGTTCCTCAGTTTCCTTACAGAGCCAGTGGAAACCAGTTGAGACAGAAAAACCACAGCCAGACAACAAAAAAAAACCAAAACAAGCAGTGCTTAACAAAACCAGCTGTTAAAAATTTACAAAACAGTACATGACCTTAATGTATTTCATCTATACACATCCCTGTACATGTTTTGGAAATATTCAAAATGCTTTTAAAAATGCATTTTACACAACTCAAAACAGCTCAAGTTTCCTGATCCTGATAAGTTTACTCGTCGTCGTCCTCGTCGTCGTCGTCGTCCTCCTCCTCGTCTTCCTCTTCGTCGTCGTCGTCGTCATCCATGGCTTCCGCCTTTCGGCCGGTCGGCCTTCCTGGTCCGCCCTTCTTGGCACCGTCGGGTTTGGCTCCCTTGGCGCGGTACGCGGCGACGTCCTGAAACGGTTCGAGTGAAAATCAGATGGAAATCGAAGCGAAAAGAAATAACGGACAGACGACCGGGCACAGAAGTGCGTGTTACCTTCTCGTATTTCTCCTTCAGCTTCATCGCCTTCTGCTCGTACGGAGCCTTATCCTTGGATGTCTGTTTGGACCACAGTTCTCCCAGCTTTTTGGCAATGTCACCGATGGAGATGCCCGGGTGGTCGGCCTTCACCTTTGGCCGATGGTCCGAGCAGAAGACGAAGAAAGCAGATCTGGGTAGAGGAAGTTACGCCATCAGTGAGTATATAGACCAAGCAAGTGATAGGTCGATTCACAAACAATAAATAATGGATGCTGTGCACTTACGGTGGCCTCTTTGGGGCATTTGGGTCCTTCTTCTTCTTCCCCACCTTCATAGCACCTTTGGGTGGCACATAGTTCTTCATCTCACGGTCATACCGGACCTTGTCGTTTTTGGCCAGATCCTCGAACTTGGTCTTTTCTTTAGGAGACATGGTCTAAAGAACAAAATACATTAGTCATTGAACCAGCTGCCACAAGATGTAGTGAAAACATTAAACCTAAATTAATTAAGCAACCACAGTTCCATTAATTTTCAGCTTCGTTACTGATTAATTTGATTTTTTTTATAATACAAGAATATCCAAAAATTATTAACACATTTACTAATTAACATTCAATATTTTTCCAAAACTATCCTCCACCTAATACAGGGCAACATTGCAGAGCCGAATCGCTACCAACTCACCAGATGGTAAAATCAAAACAGCCCACTCCTGAAAACGACTCCCCCACATTCATTTTCAGCTCTCGAGTTTCACAAACGCTCTACAAAACCCCCCCAGGTCCCCGCCATTTATTTACAGCAAGCAAAGAGACATTTGCTGAATCATTTGAATGATCCTGCTTGCTTGTGTCTCATGGGGCCATTAAAAAAAATTTAGTTGCATTTGCTTAAGTCGTTACAGGGTCCTATTAACACATTTGAGCTAATGTGGAGCATAGTTTGCACTTTTAGAGTAAAATACATGTGGAAACAAGGGCCTATTTGGTTAACATCAAATAATGGGGACTCATTAAAAAAATATTTGTATACTGCTACACCACTATAATGAGATTTTAAACATGTGGTAAACTATGTATATGTATATGTATATATATATATATATATATATATATATATATATATATATATATATATATATATATATATACACACACACACACACAGTGTATCACAAGTGAGTACACCCCTCACATTTCTGCAAATATTTCATTATATCTTTTCATGGAACACTATAGACATGAAACTTGGATATAAGTTAGAGTAGTCAGTGTACAACTTGTATAGCAGTGTAGATTTACTGTCTTCTGAAAATAACTCAACACACAGCCATTAATGTCTAAATAGCTGCAACATAAGTGAGTACACCCCACAGTGAACATGTCCAAATTGTGCCCAAATGTGTCGTTGTCCCTCCCTGGTGTCATGCGTCAAGGTCCCAGGTGTAAATGGGGAGCAGGGCTGTTAAATTTGGTGTTTTGGGTACAATTCTCTCATACTGGCCAATGGATATTCAACATGGCACCTCATGGCAAAGAACTCTCTGAGGATGTGAGAAATAGAATTGTTGCTCTCCACAGAGATGTGGTCTGACGAGACCAAGATAAACTTGTTTGGCTCAGATGGTGTCCAGCATGTGTGGCGGCGCCCTGGTGAGAAGTACCAAGACAACTGTATCTTGCCTACAGTCAAGCATGGTGGTGGTAGCATCATGGTCTTGGGCTGCATGAGTGTTGCTGGCACTGGGGAGCTGCAGTTCAATGAGGGAAACATGAATTCCAACATGTACTGTGACATTCTGAAACAGAGCATGATCCCCTCCCTTCGAAAACTGGGCCTCATGGCAGTTTTCCAACAGGATAACGACCCCAAACACAACCTCCAAGATGACAACTGCCTTGCTGAGGAAGCTGAAGGTAAAGGTGATGGACTAAACCCAATTGAGCACCTGTGGCGCATCCTCAAGTGGAAGGTGGAGGAGTTCAAGGTGTCTAACATCCACCAGCTCCGTGATGTCATTATGGAGGAGTGGAAGAGGATTCCAGTAGCAACCTGTGCAGCTCTGGTGAATTCCATGCCCAGGAGGGTTAAGGCAGTGCTGGATAATAATGGTGGTCACACAAAATATTGACACTTTGGGCACAATTTGGACATGTTCACTGTGGGGTGTACTCACTTATGTTGCCAGCTATTTAGACATTAATGGCTGTGTGTTGAGTTATTTTCAGAAGACAGTAAATCTACACTGCTATACAAGCTGTACACTGACTACTCTAAGTTATATCCAAGTTTCATGTCTATAGTGTTGTCCCATGAAAAGATATAATAAAATATTTGCAGAAATGTGAGGGGTGTACTCACTTTTGTGATACACTGTATATATATATTTAAATATGTGTGTATGTTTTTATATTTATAGGGGTGTGTGTATATATGAATGTATATGTGTATGTATATATGTATATGTATATGTGTGTGTGTATATATATATATATATATATATATATATATATATATATATATATATATATATATATATATACATATACACACACATATACATATACACACACACACATATAGAATTCTTCAAAAAAATCTTCTAAACTATATATATATATATATATATATATATAAAATCTTCTAAAATATATATATATATAAAATCTTCTAATATATATATATATATATATATATATATATATATATATATATATATATATAAAATTATTCAAAAAAATCTTCTAAACGATATACATATATAAAATCTTCTAAACTATATATATATATATAAAATCTTCTAAACTATATATATATAAAATCTTCTAAAATATATATATATAAAATCTTCTAATATATATATATATAAAATTCTTCAAAAAAAATCTTCTAAACGATATACATATATAAAATCTTCTAAACTATATATATATATATAAAATCTTCTAAACTATATATATATAAAATCTTCTAAAATATATATATATAAAATCTTCTAAAATATATATATATAAAATCTTCTAAAATATATATATATAAAATTCTTCAAAAAAATCTTCTAAACTCACCTTCCATCTCTCGGCGCATTTCTTGGAGAAATCTGAGAAGTTGACCGGAGTGTCTGGGTGTTTCTTCTTGTGCTCCTCTCGGCAGGTCTGCACAAAGAACGCGTAGGACGAGGTCTTGCCTTTGGGTTTGGTGGGATCCTTTCCCATGGCTGTAGATAAATCTAAAATCGGATTGGATTTGTTTAAACGTTAGATCGACTTCACACAAACGAACAGCAGCGAACACAAATAACAGGGAAGCGAGAGTTGGCAGTATGCGCATGCGCGCTGGGTGCCGGTCTAAACTGGTTTAATCCGATCAGACGAACAATAAGCAACAGCAGCTCTCCCTCCATTTTATTTCCCGCCTAAACTGCTGACGACTCAAAACACCCCAGTTTAAAACTACTTTTATCTCCTAATTCTTACAAATAATCTTTACAATTAATTGATTATATGAAGGTTGTTTACATTTACATTATTTGTTTATAAGTTGTGTACTTTTTAACTACTTTTTAAAGAAAATTTACCTTAGGATTATAGGCCAGACTTACCTCTCTTATTTAACACAATTAAATACATTATATTTAAACTTTTACACATAAATTTGTGTAAATATATAAAGTATTTAAACTCAACTCAAAGTGCAATCTGGCCAAATCCCAAACGGCTCACAAGCATATAAAAAGTACACAAATGAGATAATGTGAATGTTTTAACTACTATTGAACGTTACTACTTAGTATGTTAGTAAATATAAAACAAGCAAGCTTTGTAAGCTCAATACACATGAATATATATTTTAAAACCTGAGGAAAACAACATACAATTCCTCACATGAAACACTTTAATGATCGAAAATAAACCAAAAAATAGCAAAATTACCTGTAAGCACGACGCTGAATCTCTCTCTCAGTACAGAAGCTACCAAACTACGAAGCGCTGTTTTCTCTCTGCTGTGTGGCGCACAAAGTTCGTTAAATCGTCCTCGAGGCTCCACCCTCTACGCCCTCCTCTGATTGGCCGAGGCGCGTTTAAAATTCGAATCTGCGCAGCGCGAGCGCGAATACTCCCTTCCCATTGGCTGGCCAAGAAAGCCGTTGCATTCGGGCTAGGTTTCAAATAGCGTTCTTTTAAACACTCGGTGCACTAGGTGAACCCGTAGAAGCCTTTCAGATCTGCCCTATGTAGTGCGCTTATATAGTGGGGAATGAGACATTAGCATTCACACTCGCCCGGAGCGAGGAATAGGCGAGCTCCCATTGGCTGAAGCAAGGATTTAAAATAGAAGGCGGTAACCAGGCAGGAATGGGTCATAAAAACAAAACTATTCTTTGATTTGTTTTGATTCTCCTGTAGGGTTTAAATGACACAGGTTGGGTTTTTTAATACCGCATATAAACACACAGAACCGAATGTTTTAAATTAAGATAAGCATTACGACATAAAAAAAGTCAAAAATGGTTGAGAAAAGCAAGTAACATTTTAAAAGCTGCCCAGCTGTTTGTATTTACACTCGCCCGCCATATTAAGTTACAGATTGCTCAGTAATGGCGCCAAAAAGCCACAGTGAAACAAAAGAAGATAACTGAGGAGACAAGATGGCTTTCAGTCCTCAGTCCTTACATGTTAATGTTTACTTTTCCTGTACACACACATTTTGAACCAACATTTCAGATTAAATCGTACATACACTTATAAGACATGTATTTTAACACTAATAACATTTATTTGGTTTGCATCACTGCAACCATTCTCAGTGACTGGTTAACTGGAGCAAATTCACATAAAAATAAGGGTCACAATATAAAAAGGGTTATTGTGAGTATTCTGAAATTCTATAATGATATAATTTGCATTAAAATTAAAATTGTAGTAGAAGCATTAACTTTCACTGGGAAGATAGTATTTAGAACCTCTGAATTAATTATAATAATTCTGGCATTTAGATGTGCATCAGTAGTGTATCTATTCTTATAAACAATATATACAGGTATATAAGTATAAATATAGAAGTAAATATATACAATATATCGGTTATATATACATGAACCCTGAATCCCACCTGGAGTAAGCTATAGTGTAATTTACTGCTGCACCACCAAAGTGCTTACATTGCATATAATTAAACCATCCATATATTTTTACTTAAAAATATCTTATTTGAATAAAAGTAGATCAATTTGCCTGAATGCTGGATATTAAAACTGTTTGTTGTTATAGGAATTGAGTTAATAGTACTTTTACATGTTAGCTTCTACTATGTACCAAGAAAAGACAATAGGGTGGCACGGTGGCTCAGTGGGTATCACTGTCACTGTCCCAGGTGGAGCATTCAGGGTCCTACTTTTTGGGTGTAGTTTGCATGTTCTCCCCGTATCTGTGTGGGTTTCCTACGGGAGCTTCAGTTTCCACCCACAGTCCAAAAACATGCAAGTGAGGTGAATTGGAGATACAAAATTGTCCATGACTGTGTTTGATATTAAACTTGTGAACTGATGAATCTTGTGTAACGAGTGACTACCGTTTCTGTCATGAATGTAACCAAAGTGTGTAAAACATGACGTTAAAATCCAAATAAATCAATATATTTAGTGAATTCCACATCTTAAAATGCACTGTAGTCTATGTGTCTATGTGGGTTTCCTGTGATTCAGTTTATGCATAATCAAATTACATTTAAATTTTTAAGATTTAGCAGATGCTTATATCCAAAGCGACTTACAGTCTAAGCAATTGTGGCTTAAGGGCCTTCCTCAAGGGCCCAACAGTGACAACCTGGCAGCCACTTTTTAATTACTAGTCCAGTACCTTATCTGCTAGGCTTAATGTTTACTTGGTGGGAAATGGTCCAGAATCAGTAAAAAAAAAGATGTGTATATGACGTGTGTACATATTGTTTTGGAAAACATAATAAACTTATAACAGTGTTAGCTGTGGGGCTTGACGTCAATAGTTCAGTACCCAAAAGCACTGAGCTACCACTGTAGGACGAATCACTTTGCATGGTACAGAAGTTGAAGGACCCGATGGTAATGCCACACATGTTGAGATGCTGATTAATCTAATGACAAGAAAGTTCAATTCAGTCACAAAAAAGAAAAACAATTGTCCTAGTGTATGTAAACCTTTGACTTGAGCTGTGGCTACAACTTGTACTACCTGTGTTTCTAAAATAGCTAAACAATTATGACAAATAATTATTATATTATAGTACTTTCCTTGTTTAAACTGTTGTGAAAATATATACAAATTTTGGAATCTCAGCAGCAAGGAAACAAATTATTTAAAATAAACCTGTTTAAAACTACATTAAGGTTGACTGTGGCTTAGATGTATTTGCTCCATTTGGAAGGCTCAAAGCACAATGAAGGACATTCTCACATGCTAAAGTGTCTAGGCTGCAATTACCATCATACTGTTACCATAGTCCTGTATGTTTACCAAGCACTAGAAAACACTTCTCACTTTCCCCCTCCAGCACTTGGGATGGAGAGATAATGGCAGCCCAGTGTTTTTAAACAATAGAAAAACCCCAGGAGAACCTGAGGTGCCACAGCACTTTGAAGTTGCCACATTACTATTGAATGAACAGCTCAGAGTTTTCAGAGAACACAAAAGGTGTGTACGAAGGGGGCAAATTGGCCTATCTGAATATCTGTGTTAGGTGGGTGTTGCTCAAGAGAATAAAATTAGGAGTAGCATACCAGCTAAAGCATTAATAATTTTTACTTTCATTACACCAATTACATGTTTTCAAAATGTTGCAGATTGGATTGTAAAAGTCAGTACATTGATCAGCTGCTAAATTCTATACTGAAATATTTAAAGCGTCAACATGTTTATTACTTGGGACCTTTTTCTTAAGGCATACACTTACTAAAAAGTTTTGTTCCTTTGAAATGTGGTATTTAACATTTATTTAGCCCCCCCATGTATCTGGTAAATTTTCATACACTACCAAGACACCATTTACACATAAACAATAATATTTACCTCAAAAATGTCATTTTCTAGCTAAGCTTCAGTGAATAACGACATACAGTATATACTGTATATATACTGTACTATATAATATACTATAATATATTATAATATACTTTACTCACTCGAACTATATTCACCACACCTGCACACATACCATGAATAACTCATATCTTGTACAATAACTATACATCTCAGACTTATTATTCAAAATTTTATATATTTATATTCATTCACATTTTATCATTTTTGTACATCTGTACATAAAGAGTCTTTAATCACATGGTGCTACTTTTATGTAAGTTTTATATAAGTTTTATGTAAGTTAATGTGTATATTTTTTGTAATTAATGTGTATTGCAACTGTGAGGGACTATGCACCTAAGATTTTCACTCACCTTTCACACCTGCGTTAATGTGACGTGACAATAAAGTGATTTAATTTGATTTGATTTGTATGCTCGATTTGATTGAGATCTGGGGAATTTGGAGGCCAAGTCAACACCTCAAACTGGTTGTTGTGCTCCTCAAACCGTTCCTGAAGCATTTTTGCTTTGTGGCTGGGCGCATCATCCTGCTGAAAGAGGGCACAGCCATCAGGGAACCGTCTCCATGAAAGGATAAACATGGTCTGCAACAATGCTTAGGTAGGTGGTACGTGTCAAAGTAACATCCACATGGATGGCAGGACCCAAGGTTTCCCAGCAGAACATTGCCCAAAGCATCACACTGCATCCGCCCGCTTGCCTTCCTCCCATAGTGCACCCTGGTGCCGTGTGTTCCCCAGGTAAGCGACGCACACACACCCGGCGTTACAGCCACGTGACGTAAAAGAAAACATGATTCATCAGACCAGGCCACCCTCTTCCATTGCGCCGTGGTCCAGTTCCGATGCTCACGTGCCCATTATTGGCGCTTTCAGCTGTGGACAGGGGTCAGCATGGGCACCCTGACTGGTCTGCGGCTATGCAGCCCCATACGCAACAAACTGTGGTGCTCTGTGTTTTCTGACACCTTTCTATCAGAACCAGCAATAACTTCTTCAGCAGTTTGAGCTACAGTAGCTCGTCTGTTGGATCGGACCACACGGGCCAGCCTTCGCTCCCCACGTGCATCAAGTAGCTTTGGCCGCCCATGACCCTTTATTTTTATTTCTTTTTATTTCATGCAACCACTTTACCCTGGTCAGGGTCACTGAATCACTGGGCACAATGCAGTAACACACCCAGTACATAATGCCAATCCATTACAGATCCTCATCCACATACCCTCAAACATAGCCAATCATAGCTGATAGAACTGCTGGGAATTAGAACACTGAATCTCGCCTGGAGTAAGCTATAGTGTAATTTACTGTTGCGCCACCCGAGTGCTTACTTTGCCTACAATAAAACATTTTTACTTAAAAATACCTTATTTATGTATTTCCAGAAAAAGAAAAATACTATTTACAGTAACCACTTCCATAGTGTAAAACATTTTTATGAAATAAATAAAACTGTTGGCTATTTTCTTTAATGCTTATCATTTTTATTCATTTTTTTAGTTTCCAGAGAGCTTATATGGTTAAAGTATTAAAAGTTTATGTGTCATTGTATTTCTACAACGAAATTTAGTTGGCACTCTAAAAACACAGCTTAAAAAAGAAAAAGAAAGACAATTCAGGCTAATGCATACATATATAGCAGTCACACATAGCACATTCTGTATAATAATTTATAACAGATTGTCAGTAGTGATAGTATTAGTTCTTGACCAGTTTAATTCAAGTCCTGTGAGTGAGTGTGTTTAGTAGGGGGACGTAAGTTCCAGCTCCAAGTGTGCGCGTGCCTCCACATGTGTGTGTGTGTGTGGGGGAAGGTGATGGCGGCTACGGCTCTAGGGAAAAAGCTATCCCTTAGCCTGTTAGTCCTGATGGTACAATACCTCTTCCCCGTACTGTATTGTGGCATTAAACACTTTATATTATTTAGATTATGTTTATTGTCAACAGTATTACTGTATGATGAACAAGAGAAGTAGCATGGAATGGTGCTCTGCCCTCAGAGTGCAAGTTCAGATGTTTTGCATGGAATCACATAGGAGATCTTTGGTCCAAAGAAGATTTGCCTGAAACAAAAATAGCGTTTTTAAACTTAATAGCTATAATGAATTAACTTTGCTTTAAGGATAAACGTTATCCAGTTTGTTGTAAAGTACTGTTTTAAGAAAGTAAAATATCGCAAACAGGACAAATTACATCCTTGTCTTTATTAAGCATAGAATAAACCAAAATGTGTTTAAATTAATTCATAAATCAATTGGGTGCACAATTGATTATAAGACAGTTTGAATGTGTGACAGTTCTACGTCAAAAGCCACAGTAAATCCTGTCACCCTAAATTGATTTAGATTTTCAGTTTATGTACTTTGCTGGCCACATAATTGATGGATCTGTTGTAACCGGCGTGGGTGATGTGAGTTCATTTAAATGAATTATGGTCAGCTTCAGATTTATTGAGATTCAGTAATGATAGATAAAAAGCTAATAAATAAAGCTCCACTTACCATATAGAAGCACTTTATAGTTCTACAATTACTGACTGTAGTCCATCTGTTTCTCTGCATGCTTTGTTAGCCCCCTTTCATGCTGTTCTTCAATGGTCAGGACCCCCACAGGACCACCACAGAGCAGGTATTATTTAGGTGGTGGATCATTCTCAGCACTGCAGTGACACTGACATGGTAATGGTGTGTTACTGTGTGTTGTGCTGGTATGAGTGGATCAGACACAGCAGTGCTGCTGGAGTTTTTAAATACCGTCCACTTACTGTCCACTCTATTAGACACTCCTACCTAGTGGGTCCACCTTGTAGATGTAAAGTCAGAGACGATCGCTCATCTATTGCTGCTGTTTGAGTCGGTCATCTTCTAGACCTTCATCGGTGGTCAAAGGACGCTGCCCACGGGGCGCTGTTGGCTGGATATATTGTGGTCCTGTGGGGGTCCTGACCATTGAAGAACAGCATGAAAGGGGGCTAACAAAGCATGCAGAGAAACAGATGGACTACAGTCAGTAATTGTAGAACTACAAAGTGCTTCTATATGGTAAGTGGAGCTGATAAAATGGACAGTGAGTGTAGAAACAAGGAGGTGGTTTTAATGTTATGGCTAATCTGTGTATATAGGTTTAATAAGTCATTTAACATTATAGAAACTACACAAATCAGTTGACTTTCATAGCATAGCATTGACTATAAAACAAAATGAAGCTCCATGACTTAATTTTCCAGTGTTTCATTTGACTGGAGCCGTGATGAACCTATTTGAAAAATGATTCACAATGCACAGTTAGGAGGATGACTAGGGGGTGATCCTTTTTAGGGATCTCAGTTGAGAATTTGTAGATGATAGTAGCAATGTGTGAGAGTGATTGACCATTGTTATACAAACAATTTAAGGGAAAATAATGTTATATAATAGTTTAATACACCTCTAGATTCTATGTCAAGGCAGCTGCCCTGAACGCTTCACTAAGACACTTGACAATGGTTGTCTTTAAATGTCTGCATATTAGTAATCATTTAGATCTGTTCTTATTTTACAGAATCATTAAATATCCTACTTTATTCATGGACCTGAGCGAATTGTTTTAATTATGTTTTATAAGAGTATATTAATGCTCTATTTTTAGGTGGTATTTGTGTCTGAATGTGCCCTGTGGCTCATTAGGTCTGTGAGTCAGAGAAGTAGGGCAACGTTCATGCTGTGCTGTTTATTAATAGGAAACTCATGCTAGGTACAATGGTATCACTTTTAGTCTGTGGCTGGTTCCCACAGCCTTTCATCCTCTGAGGTTCACTCTGGGTCACAACTTTACAAGACGCAACATCTAGTGGTCAAACAGTGCCAATACCTGGGGCAGCAGAGCAGCTCTCTGAAGTTACAGTAACACACCACGGTGCAGTCGTTGTCTTCCCAGTAGTGGTTCTGTAGTGAGTCGATGCGTCTCATCCTGTCCTGTCCGACATTAGGGCACTCACTGTCTTTCAGGACCTTTTTGTAGCAGGACAAGCGGTTTTGTGGAATCGTGTAACCCATGTGCAGGAGAACGGCGGTAAAGAGTAATACTTTCATTCTCTGATCCTTTAGGTAATAAGCAAAAGAAATGAAGCATCAATAATTAAGCAATATGACAGTGGAAGAGATGACAAACATAATTGTAATTGGTGAGAGTAATGGTCAAATTACACTTTTGTTCATTCAGAACTGTGGACTGTGTGGATGCAGCTCCTGAATTATTGGGACCCCTGGTAAAGAGGGGTAAAACATAAAAATATATTTAAACCTTGTCACAGTTAATGGCACCCAGAATTATGTACCTTTGTGCCTTTATCTGCCAATATTTTTTCCAGAAATTCTTGATGTGATGGGAAAATTCAGAGCAGAGAATCTGAGAGTGACTTTTTGTGGAACTTTTTCAGTTTAACCCACAGTTTTTTAACTGGTTTAAGATTAGAAGCCTGTGGTGGTCATGGCCAATGGTCAATCTTGATTCAGTGCTAATCAATCTATTTTGTGTGCAGAGTAAGGTATCCTTTGGATCACTATACTGCTGGAAATTCCAAATGCATCTCATTAGCTCCATTACAAAAGGCGCATTTTTATTTAAAACATGCTGATACTTTATGCAGTTTAAGAAAACAAAAGCTTACAGATCCTCCAACACACAAAAACATACATTCTGTTGACCGTTCCTAATTTTACATTAAACCCATCTTAGGTGTTTATTACTATGAGCTCCTTTTATTTTATCTGACCATAGAACACAGTTCCCCAGTTTCAGCACAATCCAGTAAACACCACACACTAACTTGCTGGCAGAAAGGGGGCATCCTGTAGACCCTGATGATCCAGGAGACCCTAAAATGTTACCGTGTTGGCCAAATCTCTAGCCAGTGAACATTTACAAAATAGAATCTAGGAGCTAGATCTGGAGAAATGCTGTTTTAAGAAACTGCTTTCAGGTTCCCTGTCTTGAGAATCCAGTTGCATCAAGCATTACAAGAGCAGACAGTGTTGTTATGATAGCAAATACATACTACAAAACACCTCATGCAGGGGTGGCAAAACGTTTAAAAGGTTAAAAGTTAACTATTTAGTTTTGTAAAATAGTTGTTTTGATATATAACATAGAACACCTTTATTTGTCATATACACATGTACAGTACAATAAAATTCTTTTTCCACATATCACATACTGTATGTACAGCACCCCTGGAGCTGAGAGGGTTAGGGGTGTTGCTTAAGAGTCTGACTGCATTGCAGAGCCAGGATTCAAACCCACAGCCATGCAGTTGGCAACCCATAGGTCTACCTACTAGGCTACCATTTATTGCAAGTAAATGTAGTTCTACTTAAAGTTTGAGTACACCAGTACACCAGCAGCTCTATTTATACTAATGGACAGAATACACAAAACAAAAATTAGTTGCCCCGTGACATCAAGTGGATTGGGTCTATTAATACATAAAAATATGTAATATTATGTAATATTAAAAATTTAAATGATATTTTTTTAATCTGAATTCTTTGTCATGAATCTGTGGTGCAGCAGTAAAATCATCATGATCAGGGGTTCAAATCTGTCAGTGTTCTCCCACTGCCAGTCTCAAGTCTGGATAAAATAAGGAGGCATAAAAACTGTGCCAAATCAGGTATGCAGACCAGAATGATCTGCTGTGGCGAGTCTGACAGATCTTATCGAAACAGACCATAATACTGAAGTTTAAAAAATATATAAAGTTTGTGTATAATCTGGTCATAAAAAATCCCAAACGTCCCACAGAGCATTGTTTAAAAATGAACAGAATATAGTACAACATTGACTCTGTAAAAAGAATGCTGTCTACAAAAAATCTGTGTAAAAAAGCTATTAGTCAGAGTAGCAAACAAAAGGCCACAGGCCAAAAAGAGATCCAAAGCTCATATGGCGCTGATTATAGAACAACCATATCTTTAAACACTCCACAAAGCAAGGCTTTATAAAAGAGTGGCAAAAAGAAAGCCGTTATTTGACAGAAAAGCCTTTTCAGATTCATTTGGCATGTTGTATACACAGTAAATGTGGAACAGGAAACTAGAAATTGTCTGGCAGGAACCCAACACCACTCCCAAAGTGATGCATGGAGGCGGCAGCACCGAGTTATTTATGCTCGCCAGCATCAGATACTGGGACGTGGGCGATCACAGGGCAATCATGATCGCTGAGACCTGAGACTGGCGTTGAGTTTCCCTTTCAGCAGTACAGTAAGCCTAAACATACCACCAAAGCTACACTGGAATGGGTTAAAACCAAGAACCAGTGTTGTGCTACAATAGAAATTATTAAAGCCTACATCTCAATCTGAGTAATAATCTGTGGCAGGATGTAAACTTGCTGTATACTGATGGTCTTTATCTAGTCTGATAGAGCTTTAGCAATTGTGTCAACAAAAATGTACAAAACATGAAAGTATCCAGATCCGGATGTGCAGAACAGATATATTCAAGTAGCCTTAGAGAGTGTTAGAAATTTGTCAATTTTAATCAAATGATACAAATCAATTCACTTCAATTTCATCACCGCAGTATATGAAAATGTTAAATGAGTGAAGGTACCATCAGGACAACATCTTTTCCTGGGAAGTCTGTGGTCATTTCAGCAAGACAATGCCAGGCCTTAATCTGCACATGCTACAACAGTGTGGCTTCGTACACACAGAGTGCTTGTGCGGCCTGCCTGAGGTCCAGATCTATCTGTTATTTAAAATGTATGGTGCCACAGAGTCCTGAGTCATGCAAGAAAGGGCAGAAATTCTGGTGTCCTCAGTGTAAAAAGTGTGCCGACTTTTTTAGTGTGTTGCAGGAATCAAATTGTAAATGTCTCTAAATATTTACAGTGAAACAATACAATGAAGTTGATCAGTAAAAATGTTGGAAATGTTGGAAAAGATCAAGAATCATCATCAAATCACAGATTCTTGCTTTCATGCATTTTACAAACTGTCCAAGAAACATGATTTATAGCATATTCATTTATTGATGTAGAACGTTTGATTCCATCAATTGACTTTGTGATTATGGTCGACTATAACTCTAGAATTCTCTGTCTATAAAATAAGGCTGAATGGTCCCATTCCTATTTCCTCGGTTGCTCCCGTTAGGGGTCGCCGGCGGATCGTGATTCGCATTATTGATTTGGCACAGTTTTTACGCCGGATGCCCTTCCTGACACGACCCTCCCTATTTATCCGGGCTTGGTACCGGTAATATAATGCACTGTATGCATCCTAGAGGCTAGGTACCTTTTTACAATATTTTCTTTTAATTTTTCATGTTCTTAATTTTTATCTCTCTTGTTTGAATTTCATGTTGTCTTAATTGTAACTAAATGTTTGCAAGAAGTCTTTCTGAGGTTCTAGATCCCAGGAATGTTTTAACACTTTTAATTTTTCCTTATGTAAAGCACTTTGAATTGCCACTGTGTATGAAAGGTGCTATACAAATAAACTTGCCTTGCCTTGCCTTACCTATAGGACAATTCAGTGTCTCCAGTTAGCCTGGCTGCATGTTTTTGGACTGTGGGAGGAAACTGGAGCACCAGGAGGAAACCCACGCAGACACGGGGAGAACATGCAGACTCCGCACAGAAAGGACCTGGACCACCCCACCTGGGGATCGAACCGAGTACCTTCTTGCTGTGAGGTGACAGTGCTACCCACTTAGCCACCGTGCCGCCTCTGAATGGTCCCATTAAACAGGTCAAAACCAGGTCGATCGTGATTTAAGATCGTCCAGAAGATGATTGACACTTTATACCACCATGCTTTGGAGATTACAGTGCACGACCACTTTTGTCTACATTCATTCTGTCACAGAAAATTAAAAGGTATCAATACTGCCATGTGTAAATGTTTGATTTAACTGTATGATAAACAATTAAACATTATTGATTACAAGAAAACACATTAGGTGGAAAATGAAGTTATAAATTATGTTATTATTAAATATTAATATTGTTTGTAATACCCATGTGTAGTTATGCCGCATCAGTGCTGGCTTACCTGTATGTGTCTGTCCACCCGCATGAAAATCCCTGTTAAATATGAGAGCATCAACTCTGAGACTCTGGGTTCAACACAGTCATTTCTTTATATCCTCTCGCTGTCATGCTCTCTCTCTCTTTCTCTCTCTCTCTTTCTCCCCCTCTCTCTCTCTTTCTCTCTCTCTCTTGCATTATGTAAACACGCTGGTTATATACTCATTTCCACTCTGATAATCCAAACTGTTATCCTTGCATAATGAGGTTATTTTTATAAGTAAAAACACGTGTAATATAAATATGAAAATACACCTGGACATCAATGCATGATTTTTACCTTTTTAACATTTCGGATGACTGTTTGGAAATCGTGGGTGGCACGGTGTCTAAGTGGGTAGCACTGTCGCCTCACAGCAAGAAGGTCCTGGGTTCGATCCCTAGGTGGGGCGGTCCGGGTCCTTTCTGTGTGGAGTTTGCATGTTCTCCCCGTGTCTGCGTGGGTTTTCTCTGGGTGCTCCGGTTTCCTCCCACAGTCCAAAAACATGCCAGTGCATTGTAGTGCCGGTCCCAAGTCCGGATACATAGGGAGAGTTGTGCCAGGAAGGGCATCCGGCATAAAAACTGTGCCAAATCAATAATGCGGATTAAGATCCGCCGGCGACCCCTAACGGGAGCAGTCGAGGAAATAGATAGATAGAGAGACATTGGAAATCGTCTACAAATACAGTATCTGTACAGCATGCATATACAGTATATGTGTTGGATTTCACATCAACAAAAACATGTGTTGCTTTCTTTCTCATGAAAACGTAACATTCTAACCAGCATACATTACGCAAGAATGATTCAAACTGTTTAGCATGGATAATATGGCTATCATCTTCTATTATTATTCAGGAATGGTTTGAGGAGCACAACAATGAATTTGAGGTGTTGACTTGGTCTCCGAATGACTTGGTCCCCAGATCTCGATCAAATCGAGCATGTGCTGGAAAAACAAGACCGATGGAGGCCAAACCTCACAACTTACAGGAGTTGAAGGATCTGATGCTGACATCTTGGTGCCAGATAACACAGCACACCTTAAGGGGTTTAGTGGAGTCCATGCCTTAATGGGTCAAGGCTGTTTTGGCAGCAAAAGGGGGACAAACACAATACTGTATTAGGAAGGTGGTCATAATGTTATGTACTTTATTGTTCCAAAAACATAGTACAAAATATTCTGCACTATTTTTCGACAGCCTCGGTATTGGTACTTTGGTGCAATGTCTTTATTCATAACACCTCCAGTGACAAGTGTCTTTAGTACTCTTGAGTACTGGTCAGTCAGTCAGACTAAATGATAATGCCATAAAAACAATAAACCATTTGTAATCACTGTGCTCACGCTCAGCGAGAGTGTCCCGAGACACTGAATAAATGACTGGACTAAGTGAGTAGGTTGTATTAATATGCAGATTTGCCTGGAGCACAAAGCACCACACACTAACATAGAGGGGGTATCTGTATGAGCCATGTCATGCATGGAGTGTTGCCATTATTCACTATTGAAAATGAAGTCACAGAATACTGGACTCACTTTCACACTATAGTAAAGCTTCTGTTTTGATAAGCTGATGATGATATCTTCTCCACAGCACCTTTTAAACAGTATTATCTCAAAGAGCTTTTTGGTTCAGATCAGGTTAAATTAAAATGAGTTCAAAAGACATATTATGCTTCGTTTCACACAAATACACACATGTACCATATGTAAATGTCCTAATGTCTGTTTCTGATGGATAGATAGATAGATAGATAGATAGATAGATAGATAGATAGATAGATAGATAGATAGATAGATAGATAGATAGATAGATAGATAGATAGATAGATAGATAGATAGACTTTATTATTCCTGAAGGTAATTAAGGCCTCAGTATCAAGTTAGATAAATCAAAAGTAATAGGACACACTACAAAGATTCACATTATACACTGATCAGCCATAACATTAAAACCACCTCCTTGTTTTTACACTCACTGTCCATTTAATCAGCTCCACTTACCATACAGAAGCACTTTGCAGTTCTACAATTACTGACTGTAGTCCATCTGTTTCTCTGCATGCTTTGTTACCCCCTTTCATGCTGTTCTTCAATGGTCAGGACCCCCACAGGACCACCACAGAGCAGGTATTATTTAGGTGGTGGATCATTCTCAGCACTGCAGTGACACTGACATGGTGGTGGTGTGTTAGTGTGTGTTGTGCTGGTATAAGTGGATCAGACACAGCAGCGCTGCTGGAGTTTTTAAACACCTCACTGTCACTGCTGGACTGAGAATAGTCCACCAACCAAAAATATCCAGCTAACAGCGCCCCGTGGGCAGCGTCCTGTGACCACTGATGAAGGTCTAGAAGATGAACAACTCAAACAGCAGCAATGGATGAGCGATCATCTCTGACTGGACAGTGAGTGGACACGGTATTTGAAACCTCCAGCAGCGCTGCTGTGTCTGATCCAGTAGTAGCGACAACAGATGATTGGTGGTTTTCTCTGCTGAGGTTATTGTGGTCTTTAGGTTTCTGTAGCCCTGCCTAAGTAGTTTTTCTTTCACACAGCTGATCTCAGGTCTGACATCTGATGTAAAATATTGCTTTGGGTCTGCAGTTTGTATTTAATTTAGTATTTTGCATGGTGAATCCCCTCGGTAAGACTTATTAAACAACAAAACAAACAAAAATGTGTTGTGTCTGACGTCTGCAAAAAAGATTCAAGTACCTCTTTATCCTACCTGCTAGTTACTTTAACAATACCTTAAAGAAGCTCAACGTTTTCATTGCCGCAAGCATTTACAGAGCGGTTAAGGTACTTGACTAGTAATCAGAAAGTCGCTGGTTCAAGCCCCACCACTGCCAGGCTGCTGCTGTTGGGCCCTTGAGCAAGGCCCTTAACCATCAATTGCTCAGACTGTATACTGTCCCAGTAATGTAAGTCGCTTTGGATAAAGGCGTCTGCTAAATGCAGAAGATGTAAATGTAAGGATATACTATACTGTTCATGTATACATTTAAAATTACCTTAATTTGTACTCATTTATAATTATAATTGTCTTTATAATATGTAGTCATTAATCATTTAGAGCTCAGTATGGAAAAGAATGAAAAGCTAGTGATTGTTCAAGGGTTCACAAACTTTTTTGCAGCTGCGCCACCTACCGTCATTACTTTACTATAGTAAAAATCGTAGAAAATTGGCATTTTGGTGTACAGTACTCTTTTTTTAAGCTTTTACAGCATTGTGGTTAAGATTCGCCCATTTATCCTGCTGGAATGTATTATTTTAAAATACAATTAATTGTTTATGTGTATGTATAATTAGTGTTTTTATTGTACATTTCATTACGTTTTTCTGCAGTCAAGTCAAATCAAATTTATTTTGATTTGCATGATAATAATAAAACATTAAAATAATTATTATAATGCCATGAATATGAGATGTGGGGAATAAAAAATAGGCAGTTGCAGCCTAGTGGTTAAGAAACTGGACTAGTAATCGAAAGGTCACTGGTTCAAGGTTGCCACTGTTGGTCCCTTGAGCAAGGCCCTTAACCCTCAATTGCGTAGACAGTATACTGCTTAGACTGTCACAGTACTTTAAGTTGCTTTGGATAAAAGCGTCTGAGATTTGATGTGTAAGGGCGGCAGTAGCTCATTAAGGTACTGGCATAGCAATCACAAGGTTGATGGGTTCAAGCCCTACCATCACCAAGTTGCCACTGTTGGGCCCCTGATCAAGGCCACAGATGTAAATGTGTAACTCACATGTACAGAATGAGGTGTCACACAGGAAACACAGCTGTGTTGTGATGTTTGGGGGTTTTCTGAACCAAAATGAATGTTGAAAAAGCCCAAAAAAATATGATACATGACACCTACTGTACGTGGCAGCTGAAAGTGTGTAAAGACATCTGATGGTTTTAAATAGCCATAATTGCCTACAGAAATATCTGAACTGCCAACTAGTGAGAATGTTGATTTCTATTGTATTAACTCTACTGTAATAATTGATCCAGGTAAACTATTTTGATGTTAAAACTTTGTAGCTCACGTTCTGGAGAATGTAAATAGGTACCACTCTTTTTCTTGCACTGTCAAAGTAAAACACAGGGTGTCCTTAAAGTCTGCACACATACGCAAAATGCATATTTTAATAGAATGCCTTTATTTGTCATATATACATATACATGCGTACAGTACAACGAGATTCTTTCTTCCTGTATCCCAGCTTGTTTGGAGGCTGGGGTCAGAGCGCAGGGTCAGCCACTGTACGGCGCCCCTGGAGCAGCCAGGGTTAAGGGCTGTGCTCAAGGACCCAACAGGTGCTGCATAACAGAGCTGGGATTCGAAACTCTCAACGTTTCAAGTGATAGCCAAAAGCTCTACACACTAGGCTACCACTGTCCTAATTTTCAATCAATTTTAATACATTTTTCAACAACATTTTAATTCATTACAATTTAATCAATAATACTTTTAATGTGCATCACTATTTGTGATGCAACATACTGTATATGTGTGTATTTTAGTAAACATATAGTTAGTGATATTTCCTACTTATCCAGACTTCAGGGACACCCTGTATATCAGAACTGTGTTAACATCTCCCTCTTGTGGAGGAACCTCACATAACCGCGTGGGTTAAAAACCAGATTCATAACATTATGACCACCTTCCTAATATTGTGTTGTTCCCCCTTTTGCTGCCTCATACGCAACAAACTGTGATGCTCTGTGTATTCTGACACTTTTCTATCAGAACCAGCATTAACTTCTTCAGCAATTTGAGCTACAGTAGCTCGTCTGTTGGATCGGACCACACGGGCCAGCCTTCACTCCCAACGTGTATCAATGAGCCTTGGCCGCCCATGACCCTGTCGCCGGTTTTCCACTGTTCCTTCCTTGGACTACTTTTGATAGATACTGACCACTGCAGACCAAACTCACTCAAATCCTCACGCTCGTCCATTTTTCCTGCTTCTTACATCAACTTTGAGGATAAAATGTTCACTTGCTGCCTCATATATCCCCCCCACTAACAGCTGCCGTGATGAAGAGATAATCAGTGTTATTCACTTCACCTGTCAGTGCTCATAATGTTATGCCTAGTCGGTGTATATATGATAAGACAGCATTTAAATAATAATCAGGTCACATCCATCATGCCATCTGTAAAGGAAGAGAAGACCATAATAATTACCTACAAATAAGATTCATGAGCAGTACCCAGAAACCTTTTACTGAAATTATATGAGTTATTTTAATCTAATCTAATGTAAATAACTGCCACAGTTTTGTAAATGTGCAGATTTGTTTATAAATCATTCATACACATCACAAAAGTGAAAATCTTTAGAGCTGTGATTTCATTTTTAATCATTACGAATATTTTAGATATTAACTTTTTCATAATTAACTAATTATTTTATTCGATACTAATTTATACATTTCCTTGCATTGTTTATTATGTTTAATCAATGAATGTAATCATTAGTGTTGTTTTTTCACAACTTCATCCTGGTCAGAGTCGTGGTGAGTCCGCTTTCTCCAGAATCACTCAGCGCATTGCAGTAACACACCCCAGACAGGACACATTTACTTGCATGTCTTGGGACTGTGGGAGGAAACCGGAGCTCTCGAAGGAAACCCACGCAGACACAGGGAGAACATGCAAACTCCACACAGAAATGACCCAGACCGCCCCACCTGGGGCTTGAACCCAGGACCTTTTTGCTGTGAGGCAACCTTGAACTGGCAACCTCCTGTCCGGGAGGCATGGTGGCTAGCACTGTCGCCTCACATGTTCGAGCCCCAGGTGGAATCCAGGTCTTTTCTGTGTGGAGTTTGCATGTTCTCCCCGAGTCTGTGTGGGTTTCCTCCGGTTTCCTCCCACAGTCCAAAGACATGCAAGTGAGGTAAATTGGAGATTCAAAATGATCCATGACTGTGTTTGATATAAAATTTTTGAACTGATAAATCTTGTGTAACCAGTAATAACCGTTACCATTAGGCTCCAGCTTTGTACTGTGGGAGAAAACCGGAGTACCTGGAGGAAACCCATGCACACACGGGGAGAACATGCAAACTCCACATAGAAAGGACCCAGACCGCTCCACCTGGGGATCGAACCCAGGACCTTCTTACTGTGAGGCGACAGTGCTACCCACTTAGCCACCGTGCCGCCCTTGTATTCAATTAATTTAATCATTAGTGTTGTTTTACCACCACTTTATGCTGATCAGAGTCGAAGTAAGTCAGCTTTCTCCAGACCCTGGACAGGACACGTTTACATTTACATTTGGGTCAATTAGCAGGTGCTTTTATCAAAAGTGATTTAGAATTATGACTGAATACAATTTCAGCGAGGGTTAAGGGCCTTGCTCAGGGGCAAACAGTGGCAACCTGGCTGTGCTGAGACTTGAATTCGCAATCTTGAACTGGTGACCTCATGTCCGGGCGGCATGGTGGCTTGATTGGTAGCACTGTCGCCTCACATCATGAAGGTCCTGGGTCCTTTCTGTGTGGAGTTTGCATGTTCTCCCTGTGTGGAGGGTTTCTTCCGGGGGCTCCGGTTTCCTCCCACAGTCCAAAGACGTGCAAGTGAGGTTATTTGGAGATACAAAATTGTCCATGACTGTGTTTGATATTAAAATTTGTGAACTGATGAATCTTGTGTAATGAGTAACTACCGTTCCTGTCATGAATGTAACCAAAGTGTAAAACATGACATTAAAATCCTAATAAACAAACAAACAAACACCTCACTTGCACGTCTTTGTATTGGGGGTGAAACCGGAGCTTCCGGAGGAAACCCACACAGACACGGGGAGAACATGCAAACTCCACACAGAAAGGACCCGGGACCTTCTTGCTGTGAGGAGACAGTGCTACCCACTGAGCCACCATGCAACTTCTTATTACCAAACACAAGAGGGCGCTGTTGGCCATGGAACGCTTAATGTAAGCGCTATGTTTTAAAAAGGTTGTTCTTATAAACGTGCACATGTTTCTGAGATACCATTGAGATACTCAAAGCAAATAGGCATTCTGTTCCAGAGGCTGTAAAATTCATCTTCATTAGCAGCTGGGAACTCTAAAATGATTTAGCATTTTAAACGAGCCATGCACTCATGTCCATTATATTACCATTTCTAAGTCTTTATTTATTGCAATCAATTTAGTGTGAGAGCTGTGTTTGCTGAGAGAAAGTGTTTCAGCAGCAGTTACACCGACACACACCATGAATCACAGACTTGTGACGTGAGAATGAGGCGGTTTCCACAGCAACAGGCGTCACAAAGTGGCCTCTTGAGTTTCATTCTCAGTTGTTGCGCTGACAGACGAGGCCAAACACAGCTGTGATATTTGGGTGTGCTTGATGGCACTTTAAGCTCTTCTGGCTGTTATGGGCCTGTTATAGTCGCTGTTAAGACCAGACAGACTAAACTATGGCACGTCAGCTCAGTTCACTCAAATACCAGCGGTACTGTTTCAACTCACATTCTGATTCTGGACTCTTGATTTATGAGGAAGCTGTTTGTGATTGGTTGGAGTAAAAGTATTCAACCACTTTTGTTTGAGTTTTTTTTTTAGTTTACTCTGCAGTGCAGTATACACACATGAC
Organism: Trichomycterus rosablanca; assembly: GCF_030014385.1. NCBI lineage: Eukaryota > Metazoa > Chordata > Actinopteri > Siluriformes > Trichomycteridae > Trichomycterus > Trichomycterus rosablanca. The sequence goes on along the minus strand of NC_085992.1, from coordinate 3,522,451 downwards.
ATTTTTGGACTTCATAGGGCAGTTGTAGCCTAGCGGTTAAGGTACTGGACTAGTAAGCAGAAGGTCCCTGGTTCAAACCCAACCACTGCCAGGTTGCCACTGTTGGGCCCTTGAGCAAGGCCCTTAACCTTCAATTGCTTAGACTGTATACTGTCAGAGTGCTGTAAGTTGCTTTGGATAAAGGCGTCTGCTAAATGCAGAAAATGTAAATATATCATTTATTTATTAGGATTTTAACGTCATGTTTTACACACTTTGGTTACATTCATGGCAGAACAGGTAGTTACTGCTTACACAAGATTCATCAGTTGACAAGTTTTAATGTTAACACAGTAAGTCATGAACTATTTTGTATTTCCAATTCACCTCACCTGCATGTACATTTAAATTGACATTTTTAGCATTTAGCGGACGCTTTTTTATCCAAAGCGACTAACAGGACTGTGACAGTAATCTGTCTAAGCAATTGAAGGTTAAGAGAGAAACGTTCTTCTTCTTATGGCAGCTCCCATTAGGAGTCACCACGGCAGATCATTCATCTCCAACTTACCCTGTTCTGAACATCCTCCTCTGCCACACCAATCACCTGAACCCCCTTTTTGGTCTTCCTCTTCTTGGTCTCTATCCTCAGCACCATTCTCCACATAGAACTCTCATCACGTTTGTTCATTATTAAATACATATAGGGCGGCACGGTGGCTCGGTGGGTAGCACTGTCAGCACACAGCAATAAGGTCCTGGGTTCCAGGCGTGGTGGTCCGGGTCCTTTCTGTGCTGAGTTTGCATGTTCTCCCTGTGTCTGCGTGGGTTTCCTCCCACAGTCCAAAAACATGCAGTCAGGTTAAATGGAGACACTGAATTGCCCTATAAGTGAATGTGTGTGTGTGTGTGTGTCCTGCGATGGACTGGCGCCCCGTCCAGGGTGTTACTGTGTGCCTTGCGCCCATTGAAAAGCTGGGATAGACTCCAGCACCCCCCCCCCCCCCCTTGTGACCCTAACTGGATAAGCGGTTAAGACAGTGAGTGAGTGAGTGAGTGAGTTTCCATTCCTACACCCGTCACAAAAGACCAAACAAAAATCTTACTCTTTTATAGTAATAATAATAATTTAGCTGTTTTGATAAAGAAAAAACCCAAGAAGACCATCCCCACAGTGAAGTATGGTGGTGGGAGCATCATAACATGGGACTGCTCCTCAGTTTAGACAAAGTTTACATTCCCATGAGCTCTATCAGTAAGCAGGAATCAACTGCATAAAAGCAAACCTCTCTAAGGGCGGAGTGGGCCCCTCTGCTTAAGCTCCTGCTGAATTCAACAGGTTCAGAGAGGCTCTCTGATGATAGTGTAATCTCACTGTGTAACCAGAGAACCTGTCGCTGATGCTCTCGTCCCTCTGAGCTCTAGCACAGTGTGATCATGGGAGATTTTTTATTCCGTTTACAAGCACATATTAGCTGCGAGTTGCTATTTTCATATTCTGGTGTTCATTTCTAATTTATTTAATCTAGTTTTCTTTAAATCATCGGGAAGCTACGACAGAAAGCAGCATCTAACTTAATCTCATCTCATGTAGAGTGATACATTTACATTCTTATCCAGAGTGACTTACAATTGTGACCATATACTCCGATCAGCCATAACATTATGACCACCTCCTTGTTTCTACACTCACTATCCATTTTATCAGCTCCACTTACCATATAGAAGCACTTTGTAGTTCTACAATTACTGACTGTAGTCCATCTGTTTCTCTGCATACTTTTTTTAGCCTGCTTTCACCCTGTTCTTCAATGGTCAGGACCCCCACATGACCACCATAGAGCAGGTATTACTTAGGTGGTGGATCATTCTCAGCACTGCAGAGACACTGACATGGTGGTGGTGTGTTAGTGTGTGTTGTGCTGATATGAGTGATGGATGGTCCACTCACTGTCCACTCTATTAGACACTCCTACCTAGTTGGTAGATGTAAAGTTAGAGACGATCGCTCATCTATTGCTGCTGTTTGAGTTGGTCATCTTCTAGACCTTCATCAGTGGTCACAGGATGCTGACCAAGGGGCGCTGTAGGCTGGATATATTTTTGGTTGGTGGGCTTTTCTCAGTCTAGCAGTGACAGTGAGGTGTTTAAAAACTCCAGCAGCGCTGCTGTGTCTTATCCACTCATACCAGCACAACACACACTAACACACCACCACCACGTCAGTGTCACTGCAGTGCTGAGAATGATCCACCACCTAAATAATACCTGCTCTGTGGTGGTCCTGTGGGGGTCCTGACCATTGAAGAACGGCATGAAAGGGGGCTAACAAAGCATTTAGAGAAACAGATGGACTACAGTCAGTAATTGTAGAACTACAAAGTTCTTCTATATGGTAAGTGGAGCTGATAAAATGGACAGTGAGTGTAGAAACAAGGAGGTGGTTTTAATGTTATGGCTGATCCACATTAACCACTGAGTTACTACTGCCCAATAGATTTTCTCTAAGGATGATTCTGTATTCGGCTGCACCCCTTCATCAATTTTTAATGATCCTCTTGTCCTTGGCACTGAGAAGCACCCCCATAGCATGATGCAGCCACCACCGCGTTTTACAGTTTGAATGTTATAAGCCAGGTCATGTGCAGTGAACAATCTGTATGTGATAAATATAACTTCTGTGCCCACCCTATGCCTTTAGAACTCTTCCCAACCATGGTCCGTATTTTTAGGGCATACGTTTTTATTAAGATGAAAAAATAATCCTAATTCAATTGGGAAAAAAGTATTTAATGGTATTTAATAATGTTACTACAATGTGCTCTTGCACTGCTTTCTGAAAATCTGACAAATAAAAATAGGAGTGACACTGAGAAAACTGTGGACTGGAGGGAGAGTAATGGGACGACTGGGTCTAGATCTTTACCTACCATTTGAAATAGCATATTGATAGATGGAGTGATGGTAAAGTCTAAAGTCTTTCAGTCAGCCACTAAGAACTGATAAAAACTCACTGGCTTGGAATCTTAAAACACTGGTTATCTGGAACTGGGAGGAATAGCGTGGGAGTGTGGAGGGGGTGAGTTTGCGGGGAAAAAAATAGCTCACATTTGTCGTAGACATGTTTATGAGGTTTCTGTTCCTGCAGATTCATCACACTTCATTTTGTGCATACAAAAATACAGTTTAAAACTGCTAAACAATTAATTTATTAAAGGGAAATAAAAGCTATCAAATGCCAACATCCATGTGTGAAAAAGTAATTGTTTATCTAAGTACTCCATCAACCAGTTAACCAGTTTTAATTGATAAGTGGCGTTGAAGCCTAGACATCTAGGACTGAAGGGTCTCAAAAATCAGCACACTATATGCACTAAACTAAAAATTCTGGAAGATTTAAGAAAGAAAGTTATTGATTTATATGTGTCTGGTAATGGTTACAACATCACATGTATTGCTCTCAGTGAATCACAGTAAAAGACTAATGTACAAATAAAAAAACTAGCGATTAATCTGACCAGATAAAGTTCCCCCAACAGCTCATCACCTATTATTCTAAAGTCAAACTATCTGGAAAACATACAGGTCCTAACGTAAATAAATGAACGTGAACAGAAAGATCTGGTGTAATTATCTTGGCTGATAAGTTAAATTTTCCTCCTATATGTTCTGGTTCACTTTATTCATTTCCTCCCTTTGATTATATGTAATGCCTTAATACCATTTGCAGTGAAGCAGCTCATAGCATGAAGTTTTTGTTCTTGGAATACACACAGTCCTTCTTTCGCTAAACATAACAAGCTGAATAATTGGCAAAACATTCTATGTTGTATGCATGTGTGACATAAAAAATGTCTAATAACTAAATTATTGAAGATTGCAAGTCGAGACTGCAGTGCCAACAATGCTTCTCCTGCTAGATGGGATGGAAACCTGGTGTGTTTGCACCAAAAATGTCAAGAACTTACAACGGACTTCATCACAGACTGAACTGAACAATGAAGAACTCTAATTATTTTTTGCTAGTTATAACTTTCAGTTCAATTTAATTTTGTGTTTGTATCATTTGTGTAAATCCTATTTATTTAAAGTTTCCTCCAGGCTACCCAAGAAGGATGGCCCCTGCTGAGTCTGGTTCCTCTCAAGGTTTCTTCCTGTAATTTTAAGGGAGTTTTTCCTTGCCACTATCACCCTCGGCTTGCTCAATAGGGGTTTTTGGTCTGTTGGTCCTGGATTCTGTAAAGTTGCTTTGAGACAATGTCTATTGCAAAAAGCGCTATATAAATAAATTTGACTTGACTTGTATAAATTAAAACACATTATGAGGGTAAATTCGAAGTAGACAGTGTCTCGCTACTGCTGAGATCTGGAGATCCAGGGTTCAAATCTCAGCTGGTCTGGCGTCTGCATGGACACGATCGGATAATGTCCAAGGAAGAGGGTGGCCGAAAGTGTCAGTCCCAAGCCCGAATAGAAATAGGAGTGCTGTGGCGTTCAGGTGGCACAGCGGTAAAACATGCTAGCACAACCAAGATGACATGTCAAACTCGTCGTTTCGAAACTCAGCTCTGCCACCCGGCTGGGTTTGGCGGCTACATGAACAACGATTGGCTTGTTCATACAAGGTGGGAGCCGGACGGGACCTCATAACAGATGCAATTGCAACCTCTGCTGGCTGATACTTTAACGATGACTTGGTTGCAAAAATAACAAAATAACCCAAGTTTTATGTAGACTGTGGCCGGAATAGCAGCTATAAACCAAAATATTATTATTATTATTATTCAGGCTTTTATCCACTGCAAGGCTAACAAATTTAGCTGACAATGTTTTCATTCTCTTATTGGTTTTATCTGAGGCAGACAGACAGCTAGAAATAACAGAAATCATTTACAGTGGTTTAGGGTCATGTATGCTTTTTGCTTTTAATTAATTCGATTTAAACAATGTAAAATGTGGTTTTCCTGATATACATATTATTGTAATGCGGCTGTTTAAATACAAACTACTCAGTCCTGAAAAGCTCTTTATTATTATTTGTTTGGCAGGGATTGTCAATATTAATCCTGCTCTAAACTGCATGAAAAGAAACTGTGCAGATGTGAAAAAGCATTTCACAGTTACAAAACGTTTCTCTGTACAGAAAAAACAACATAAAAACATTAAAAGCAATTTGAGGCAAATATTTTACAGTGGGAAAATACATTTGTGACCGCAAGAGTGAATATCAGCTTAAATTGGTGCACTTAGGTTTATATTGAATTGCATAAGTTACTAACAGAACAGAATGTACTAAACCAAATTGCACTATTTAGTGGGACTACATTGTGGAAAGCTGTTAATAATGTAAGTAGGCCCATTTTATCAACTCCACTTACCATATAGAAGCACTTTGTAGTTCTACAATTACTGACTGTAGTCTATCTGTTTCTCTACATGCTTTGTTAGCCTGCTTTCACCCTGTTCTTCAATGGCCAGGACCCCCCACAGGACCACCACAGAGCAGGTATTATTCTGGATCATTCTCAGCACTGCAGCGACACTGACATGGTGGTGGTGTGTTAGTGTGTGTTGTGCTGGTATGAGTGGATCAGACACAGCAGCGCTGCTGGAGTTTTTAAACACCTCACTGTCACTGCTGGACTGAGAATAGTCTACCAACCAAGAACATCCAGCCAACAGCGCCCTGTGGGCAGTGTCCTGTGACCACTGATGAAGGTCTAGAAGATGACCGACTCAAACAGCAGCAATAGATGAGCGATCGTCTCTGACTTTACATCTACAAGGTGGACCAACTAGGTAGGTGTGTCTAATAGAGTGGACAGTGAGTGGACACGGTATTTAAAAACTCCAGTAGCACTGCTGTGTCTGATCCACTCATGCCAGCACAACACACACTAATACACCACCACCATGTCAGTGTCACTGCAGTGCTGAGAATGATCCATCACTCAAATACCTGCTCTGTGGTGGTCCTGTGGGGGTCCTGACCATTGAAGACCAAGGTGAAAGCGGCTTAAAAGGTATGTAGAGAAACAGATGGACTACAGTCAGTAATTGTAGAACTACAAAGTGCTTCTATATGGTAAGTGGAGCTGATTAAATGGACAGTGAGTGTAGAAACAAGGAGGTGGTTTTAATGTTATGGCTGATCGGTGTATATTGTTTATGCATTTTCTTACCGTATCCAATAACCCAATTTTATTATGCTGATCCCCACCCTGATTGAGGAGAGCAAGACTGACACATGCCCCCTCTGACACGTGTGCAGGAGCTGACTGCATCTTTCCACCTGCACAAGATGAGTTCATATGCGGATCAGCTTTGTGTACAGAAAGCCACACCCTAATCAACTATAGCCTAATAAACTAGAGCCAACTATTGATGTGTGCGCAGTATGGCTATCCTTATCTAGATTAATACCTTTTGTTGCTTTTTTATTCCAATGTTACAGGGGCGTTTGGGTGGCACAGTGGTAAATCATGCTGGCCCACTACTGCCGAGATCCTGGGTGCTAATCTCAGTGGTGCTATCGGATGGTCGGACATCTACACAGACATGTTTGGTTATGTCAGGAGTGGGGTGACCGATAGCCTAACCAAGCCTGGATTAAAATAAAGAGGTTATTAACCACTGTGGTGACCCCTAAAAAGATATTCCAATGTAGCAACAATCTAATTTTGAACAGTCAAACCAAAATCCCACCGCCATCAAAGTGCATGAACGTGTTACTTCCCACCGTTGTGTAATGTGCTTTGGTTTACTTTCTAATTTTGTCTGCTCTTGGGTCACTTGCTGTGCGGCATGCGTTGATGCACTGCGTTGGCATGCGTAAAGCTCTGTCATGTTGCTTGGCTGGGAAACAATGGTTATACACATTTTACTACCTCTAGCCACTAAATTGTTACCAGTTGTAAACAATGATACAGTTGCATTGTTAATCTGCACTGCCGACTGCGCTCCATGTTGTGTGATGCAGTGTTTAAACTGCAACAAATGTCCGTTGGCCAGGCCAACCGTGTCGACCACCCTCGCCAACATCTAAACAAGGTGCGGCGTCTCTCTCTGAACATGATCAAAACCACTCTGTGGAAAGCTATCAAAGCGGCTGGGTGTGGTGGACCTCAATAGGCTGCCTGCAGCCAGCCCACCCGTGAGAGGCCCTAACACTGCCAGAGCCTTTTGTGTAACCAATAAACATGGGGTCCCGGTGTCCGAAATCCATCTGAAACCCACTTTCTAAATCAGTATGTACCTGAAAGGGAGAACAGTAAGTGAAATGACGTGTTAGTCTGCATGTGTCAGTCACGGTTTCATTCTATTATTGTGGTTTATAATCATTGCTGTTTCTGATTTCATACCCCCTCCACCCTCTAGTATTTTTAATGTTCTAAATGTCTGTTAATGTGGACAGTTTTAAATTAAACACAAAAAAGTTGCTTTTATATCAAATCATGTTTATTATCACAATTCAGTAACAGTTTAGGGTAAGAAACTTAGGTTCTGAGCTCCATTATCACTAGAAGACACAACAGTATATTTTTAAAAAACACATATGTACACATATGACATATTGCATACATTGTACTTGTTATTGTGCAATAATAATAATAACAACAATAATAATAATAATAATTAGGGATGTAACGATACACTCTACAGACGATGCCATGCGATTCACGATACTGGGTTCACGATACAATTTTTTCCTGATTTTTTAAAACAAAATGAAATTGAAGACAAATTATGACCGTTTCCTTTTATTATTTCTCTTTGAATATAAAATAAAATACTGTATTTGTGCTTATCTTTTATTTATCTTAATAATGAATGCCCTTTTATTTCTGAGATAGGTACAAACTATGCAAAACAATGCTGCACGTTTCCCTTTTCGTGTAAATGAAATTTTAAAACAAATCGCACATTAAATAAATAAATGAATAATACAAACAAAGAGTAGAGAGGTATCCTCACATGAAAACATCTGGCTGGAAAATTCCGAACCTGGCAACCCTGTAGTAACGTCAACCAGGTGAGGTGAATAGCGCCAGCGCCCTCTGCTGTTTAAAGTGAATATTGATTCATTATACATGTAAACCGATTTGAATCGTTACACATGTGAATCCATTTTGTACTGTCTTGTGGTGCATCATTACATCCCTAATAATAATAAGAAGAACAATCATAATAATGCTATTGTTAATAATAGAACTCAGACTTCTGCGTACAACAACAACATATAGATTTTTTACATTTTCAGCATTCAAATAAGGTTGCCAACAGTGACAACCTTATAATTACTAGTACATTAACCACTGAGCTACCACAACAGTTATAATAATAATGATAATTAATACTACTACTACTACTACTACTACTACTACTAATAATAATAATAATAATATGTGTACAGTAATAGTAATTATAGTGATACTAAAAATAATAAAAACAACATTAGTTGGCATTGATTCTTCTTGATAGTCCTTGGAGGAGTGATATAAGTATAACCTGTGAGTGGATGATGAAAACTTGGGTAGCTGGTGTCACTTACAGTAGAAAGTGACAATTTTGCACCATTTCTTGTCTTGTGGAGTAAATGTTTTAATAAAAATTAAGGGTTTGGGGCTGTCTCATCACAAAAACACATTACATGTATTAACAAACTCAAACCTCTGATGTTTCATTAGTATGTCAAGAATTATGTTCCAATTATTTAGTCTTATAAAAAGAACATCAGCAAAACAATTCAGATTCTTAGATTGCATTGAAATACATGAAATGCACGTGTATGGAAACTCTTGACTTTATGATAGATTATGATCAGCCTCCCTAACGTGTAATAACGTTAATATCTATTAAACTAAAGTCTAAGTGTCTAAGAAAACATATTTACAAATGATAAATCAGGGAAATTATTGACCTGTTCATGTATATTTTGATTTTAAAAAAGTGTAACAAGCATTCAGAATACAAATGTGAAAACGAGCCACATAAAGAGCCGTGTTTAAATCACTGGATTAAAGGTTAAAGTCTAGACTTTGGCTGGACCACTTAAGGATATTTGAAGAATAACATGCCCCAAAGCCACTTCTCAGGTCACTGTCTCGTTGAAAGGTGAACTTTCGCCTGAGCCTGAGTTTATATGCACTCTTTTCACTTATTTGTTTCAGTTCTGTCTAGGTTTTCTGTTCCTGCCACTGAGTACTGAGAAGCAGCCCTATAGTATGATGCTGCCACCACCGTGTTTCATGGTATTAGCAAGATGACATTTTTTCTGTTTAGCAAACTCCAAATAAGCTGTCAAATCCATTTACTTAACGGTGGCTTCTGTTGGCCATTCTAATAGGTTCTCCCGTCTCTGTACTTGACATTCTAAGCACTTTTAGAGCAACAGTTGGGTTCTTTGTTACACCCCCATCCTTGCCTTGATGTTCAGTTTGGCCCAACTGCCAAAACTAGAAAGGTTTAAGGTTGCGCCAAACTTCTATTGTTTTAAAATGATTGAGGCGGCTGTGGAACCTCGGCCCACTTAACGCTGCGCATGTTGCTTTATATTTTCGCCCTGATCTATGACTATCTATGACATTCTATGATGAAAATTTGATTGCGAGGATCCACAGTTAGGTTCTTGAACCTCATGACTTTGTGGGCCCTTATAGACCCATGTGTGCCTTTCCGAAATGAATTCCAGTCAAGTCATGTTGCAGCAGGTGGACTCCAAATGAATTCTAGACTTTCTGAGATTTCATTCTTTCATTCATTTTCTTATCCGCAAACTCCACACAGAAAGGACCCGGACCGCCCCGCCTGGGGATCGAACCCAGGACCTTCTTGCTGTGAGGCGACAGTGCTACACACTAAGCCACCGTGCCGCCCTTTGTGAGATTTCTGTTTTTGATTTTCAATTAATTCTCAAAAAACTTGAATTAGAGTAAATTAATTGGTAAAATGGCAATTATATTTATTCAAAATGAAATCCACAAACAGTTAAATGTGCCAAATGTCAAGGGGTCTGAATACTTATTGAATCCAATGTAAATAAAAAGATAACTACAAACAGTAAACCGCTCATCCTCCATATGATACACCATCAGCTAATGATGAATAAATTCATAATGTAAACCAGATGTGTGTGTGTCTGTGTGTGTTATTGCAGAGACGTTTAAATATCTGGCCTTATTCACGCTTATCAACACACCATCATACGTTTTTGAGTTATAGATGGAAATTAGATTCTCTGGCTGTTTGTGAATCAATGTCTGAATGGTGAGCTTTAGGATTATCCAGATGGGCTTTGTTTGGGGGAGCGAGTCTCCCATTATATCACCTAACATGTTCTTAAGCCTTGGGTCTGACAAGGCTGAAACAAGATAACTCAGCGTAACACCTGATGCTGAAGCCTCGTAGTAAACTCCAACACTTACATGCCTGTGTGGTGTCTACTCAGGCATTTTATTGGCTCAGCCTGTGCACTGGATGTTTTCATGCTCGGTGGAGAGAGAAATTTGAAACTCCCCATACTAGCCGATAGTCCCTCGTCTGCCTGCAATGGAAGTTAATGTCTTTGTTACAAGCGTCCTGAGCCGTCCCCAGTGTTGTAGCCCGAACCCTGCATTTGAGATTAGGCTCATACGTGATTCATTAGGGCATCAGTGCAGAGCCGTGTGCATCTATCAGTTCCATAATTGCGTAGGGATTTCTTCAGCTTTGTAACAAAATAAACATTGCTCCTACTTGAATCAAAAAGATGATGGTCAATTGATTAGGTGATTGTAAATAAACAAGTTAGAAGAACCATTAATCAATCAAGACAGCCATGTCTGTCTGTGAATAATTTATGTGTTTGATTTGGAAAGCTGTGGCTTCTCTTAGACTTCTATTAAGCAGATTAAAAACATCCCCCATGTCTGATGTTTGGAAAGAGTTTGAGGTGTATAGGAGGGGAACCTGACAGAGAGAGACAAAGAAAAAGGGTGTGATTGTAACCCAGAGAGTAGATATCTGTCGCCACCGTGGTTTAACACAGCCGCAGACTGTTTCAGAAAATCTTCATTACTGCCCAAGATGGATGGCTTTGGAATTCGGATCTGAGAGGCCCCTGAATGGCACAGGGACACGATGCTGCCACAGTCTCACCGCCTCCCTCATTAAACCCAGACGTTCAGATTAATGATACTGCTTGGATATGAACACTTTTTCAGGTAAACGTGAGTAAGACCAAAACCTTTTCTCCATTACCGTTCTGTTGGCTCTTCATTGCTGAAGGTCACATCATGTGCTTTTATTAGATGCCTCTCCAGTATCTCATTGTTTGTGTGACAAGCATTCGCTGGATGTTTTGCATTATACCACATGCCATATGAAGTTATTTTTACCACCCACTGCCACAAATGAGAGCACTGTGGAGCGGGTGCATGAACAGATGTTTTCTTCCACATGTTTAACACAATCAGACTGAGAAAAGGAGATCAGATCAGAGACCTGAGATCAGAATTCTTCTGTTGTGTTAGTGTTAGTATTTCATCCAGATTTATTTATCAAAAACTTGAGAAGAAGAGATAAGGGAGTGGCACAGGGTCATCACATCACCACTGTGGGTCATGGAAGAACATTAATTCTGCATGGTAATAACTACAGTGATCAGTCTAGGACTTCCCAAATCTTGTGTCCTTTATTATGTTATTAAGCATGCAACTACTCACCAGATGCTCACCAGTATTTCCAGTAGTCTTTGGACAGCAGCTTTATGGCCATCAGCTTCCCTGTATCCTTTGAAGATTATTTAGGTGAGACCATCACAGACATCACAAGAAGATAGACAGTGGGCTAGAAACCAATCATCAGACACCCACTTTATTGCCCTTTGGGCAGAACAAAATATAATAAAGATCACCTTTGATAGGTGACATCCTGGAGAACATCCGCTGCCCTTTTAGCAATATTGTAGGTGTCACCTGACTTGTGTCTACCCTGGCTGTAGTAAATATTAGAATATTTATCCTTAGTGTGTATCCCTGGAAAACACTTTGTCTGTATATGTTATATTTTCTGTATTCAAAGACTTGATATAGCCTATCTTTCCACAGCAGTGATGATGATAACGATGATGATTATGATAATAATAATGATAACAACAACAACAACAACAACAACAACAATAATTATAATAATACATGTTTTGTTATTATTATTCTAAGGGCATTAACATTTTCCAGAAGTTAATCTAGTGCATGCATTGTAAAAAAAAATATGCACAAATGCTTAAATATTCTTAAAATAAATAACATACATTACCATACAAAAAGAAACACAATAAATTATTGTCAAGTTTGATTATTTCTGTTCAAAATAAGCAAATGGATGTATTTCATTCTTATGTTTGTAATAGTTTTACATTCTACATCAAGACAATTGTATATTTGACTTTGGCATTAATTAATTTGGAAAAAAATGTATATGTTGTGAAAATGATGTACATTTTAAAATATGTAGTGCACAGTAAATATTTAGAGACTGATTGAGCAGACTGTTTTTGTTAAGCTGGTTTAATTGGTTAAAGGTTAATGCAGTTAATAGTTAAAGTCTGGTTATTATTGCACAAGGGTTCCTCTAATTTTAGTCTGAATAAAGGGTGGAAATGATCCTAAAGCTGGTCAGGGTCAGTCCGTGTCAATCCGATTTAGCACTTACAGCTAAAATCACCTTATTATTGTTATTATTATTATTATTACTATTAGGGTTAATGGGAGGAGATATTTTAACAATCATTGATGATTTGGACACCTGTTCCTCACCAGAACTAATCTAGAACGAAGCTGAATTCATCTGTTCTTCAGTTCGCTCTTCGTCACGGGGGTTTTGGAAACCAGTCTGTTGTAATTCATTAATAAACTAAAAATTTGCATTATTTTCCATGATGTCAGTGCGACCTCATTAAGCTTTTGCGAAAAATATTATTTCCCGAGGTTTGATTAATTGTGACTTCAGATCGAAACACTGTTTTTACATTCAGTGCAGCATTAAAATGTTTATTCTATTATTTTTAAAAAGTGGATGTGGATGTTTATTTCATTTAATGTCGTGATCAGAATCATAGAAGCATTGTGCAAACCCATATCAGCCCACTATTGATATTCTCTTTATTCGTGATCATTTCTTGATATTTCGCAACCATACTGTTTATTTTCCCAGTTTAACAATATAAACAAACAAGTCGCTTGTATTTTTCATCATGTATGTGATGCCTCGTGTGAGATTTTTGAGCATTCTGTAAATAAAAAGACACCTAAGCAAATAACAAGCAATAAATAAATATGGTTAATGTTTTACCTGCAATTTTAATCGATTGCCAAAAGAGTTTCATTCTAAATTTTAATGTATAATTTTAAATAGACAACTTGGGTAAATTTGCACATTTCTGTTTGTTAATTATAAATAACGCTTTTGGATTAAAGTTTGGTGGTTATTTTTGTCACTAATGAACAACAAGTCAAATCAATCCAAGTCAAACTGCCCACGCATTAAACCCAGTCCGTTCCATGCGCTACTTCTACTTTTACGCTTCCTCATTAACAAGAGAAATAGTAAAGATTAATAACTGAAATAAAATATGACTTAATTACAGACTTTAACTTGTTTAAAAAAAAGCAATGAATTAATATCTAGTTAGCCATTTTTGAGAGAGATCAAATCTCGGCCAGAGATCCGCTTGGGTTGGACTTTTTCTTATTGATATAAATTATCAACAAGCAGCGCTAACACTGTCGATGCGTTTTCTTATTGTTATACACCAATACATTTTAGATATTAATCACGTAATATATATATATATAAATATATATCGGACTCAGAAGCTACTGGACTAATAATAAGAAAACCAGAGGTTCAAGCCACCAGTCCATGGACGAGCCAGAACAAGAGCCTGGATTTCATCGTGTCTCAAATATAAGTCGCTTTGAAGAGTCAGCCAAACTTACTTAATTAAATAAAAAAAAAGAACCATTTTACTTACAGTACATCAGTACAAACAGCAAAAACACGTCTTCAAGTAAAACAAGGTTCGGATGAAAACGCTCTTTCGCAAGTTTCGCAAAAACGCCAGTCGTTTAAACCACATCTATTTTATAATAGAATCGATCGAATCGAATATTAAAACCTTTCTAAGAATAAACTAAAACCTAGAATCAGGTACCAATCACATCACATAAAAATATCTAAGCGCGTATTAAAATCCTTAGCACAAAATATATAAATAAAATGAATAGTAAATAATATTTACTCAAATAAATAAATAATATTTACTCATGCAATAACTTAAGACCCCCCCCCTCTTTTTTTCCCAGCACTGGACTCTACATTTCATTATACACACATATGTATATTTTAACATATAGTATATATAGTGTTTTATTACATTGTTGTAATTACCATACTGATGAATGATTTTTTTAAATAATTTCCTTATTTTTTATTTTATTCTACTCTATTTACTGTACTTACACTGCACTGGAACTGCTGTAACACTCGAATTTCCCCTATGGGGATCAATAAAGGATTCCTATCTTATATACAATTTAATAATGTTATACTATTGTATATACGATGTAATACGTTTTAATACGAGAAATGCCCATCATGCACAGACCCTCTTTTGTTCACGTCGAGTGGGGTACTTGTTTACTCAAAGTGGGTCCGTAAACATGACAATCCCGTAAATAAATCCAGTAAATTGTAAAAGTACATATACAAACAAACAAGTACATTAAAAAACAACGAACAAATAATAAATTAATATACAAATAAATAAATAAATAAAACTGTGTGTATTAAGTGATACGGTTTTACAGGTTACAAATAACATTGCACACAACAGTGTGTGTGTGTGTGTGTGTGTGTGTGTGTGTAGGAGTGTGTATACAGGCTTTGTGCGTCTATACGCGGGCTCATTCGTACAATGTTATCAATTTTTGTTTGTTTGACTTGTTATAAATATTTTGATTTCATCTTTCGAAAGTGATGCTTGGGCCTTAGCAGCAGTTGACCAATTTTGTAGGTCCACAATAAAGTCTTTTCAATACAAATAGCAAGAACAAGTCAACCTTCAATTACCCAATGCGTCCCAGTAGCCCGATGTGGCCAAATTCTCCATATCTATATGTTATGTATATTATTATTAATTTATTCTTTACATTCTTTACATTGTTGGTGGACAAGCTCTAAAAATATACAGCAGCTCTCTCTGTGTGTGTAAGTGTGTGTGTGTGTGTGGGGGGGTATAGATGTGTGTGTGTGTGTGTATGTGTATGTGTGTGCTGAGCCTATAGACTGGATTTATGCTCTCGTTTAAAGGTTTTTCAATGTTTATTGCCGACAAAACAGAGCGGTCAGTACCTCCTGCTCTCTGGGATAAATGGAGTGTTTTAGGGGAGCCGCATGTTGGGAGGTCCGTCTGCAGGATCGAACCTCTAACAATCAAGGTTAATAATAATAACAATATTAATATTAATAATAATAAAAAGAATTAGAGTAGCCACTTACTTTTCGCTGCTACTGGGACAAAAGTCGTGATCGTGGTATCAAACCTTAAAACAATTTTAACCCTAAAAATATCTGTGATTATAGTAGGAGCGATGTGACCTTATATTGTGTCTTACATTTGTTTCAAGTTCACTTTATTTGTGTTTGGGCTTTTTCAAATGTTTTGCAATGCGAATCAGTGATTTTATTTTGAAATAACTTGTACTAAACTTTGAAAGTACTTGAGCTTTACATCCAACAATGCATTGTACTAAATGTCAAATAATTAAACATTATATTTAGTATAAATTAATACTGAATACTAAATTAACACTGCCTTGTTACTCACATAATAGAATAATAAACCCCTTATGATTTTATCACCACGTTGAATGTCTTCTCAAAGCTTTTGTGGGTTGTGGTGGTTTGATTTTTTATTTAGGTTGTAGAACAATTACTGAGCAGGAACAACGACAACGACAACAACAA